>NW_028142306.1:0-92146 GCF_055691185.1 Crinia signifera | reverse complement strand
TTGGACAAAAAGGGAGGGGCCTAACGAATTTAAACCCCCAATGCTATTTCAATGGGTTTAGGGGCTTCTAGGCAAAAGGGCGTGGCCAAAAGTATCTCAACCCTCAGCCATGTCATGGTCTATACTCTGAATGGTATTCTGGGCTTTTGGACCAAAGGGGGCGGGGCCTAACGAATTAAACCCCCAATGCTATTTCAATGGGTTTAGGATCTTCTAGGCAAAAGGGGCGTGGCCAAAAGTTTCTCAACCCTCAGCCATGTCATGGTCTATACTCTGAATGGTATTCTGGGCTTCTGGACCCAAAGGGGCGGGGCCTAACGAATTTAAACCCCCAATGCTTTTTCAATGGGTTTAGGGGCTTCTAGGCAAAAGGGGTGTGACCAAAAGGTTTCTCAACCCTCAGCCATGTCATGGTCTATACTCTGAATGGTATTCTGGGCTTCTGGACAAAAAGGGGAGGGGCCTAACGAATTTAAACCCCCAATGCTATTTCAATGGGTTTAAGGGGCTTCTAGGCAAAAGGGGCGTGGCTAAAAGTATCTCCAACCCTCAGCCATGTCATGGTCTATATTCTGAATGGTATTCTGGGCTTCTGGACCCAAAGGGGCGGGGCCTAACGAATTTAAACCCCCAATGCTTTTTCAATGGGTTTAGGGGCTTCTAGGCAAAAGGGGTGTGACCAAAAGTTTCTCAACCCTCAGCCATGTCATGGTCTATACTCTGAAATGGTATTCTGGGCTTCTGGACCAAAAGGGGAGGGGCCTAACGAATTTAAACCCCCAATGCTATTTCAATGGGTTTAGGGCATCTAGGCAAAAGGGGCTTGGCCAAAAGTTTCTCAACCCTCAGCCATGTCATGGTCTATACTCTGAATGGTATTCTGGGCTTCTGGACCCAAAGGGGCGGGCCTAACGAATTTAAAACCCCAATGCTAATTCAATGGGTTTAGGGGCTTCTAGGCAAAAGGGGGCGTGGCCAAAAGTATCTCAACCCTCAGCCATGTCATGGTCTATACTCTGAATGGTATTCTGAGCTTCTGGACCCAAAGGGCGGGGCCTAACGAATTTAAACCCCCAATGCTATTTCAATGGGTTTAGGGGCTTCTAGGCAAAGGGGCGTGGCCAAAAGTATCTCAACCCTCAGCCATGTCATGGTCTATACTCTGAATGGTATTCTGGGCTTCTGGACCAAAAGGGGCGGGGCCTAACGAATTTAAAACCCCCAATGCTATTTCAATGGGTTTAGGGGCTTCTAGGCAAAAGGGGCGTGGTCAAAAGTATCTCAAACCTCATCCATGTGATGGTCTATACTCTGAATGGTATTCTGGGCTTCTGGACCCAAAAGGGGCGGGGCCTAACGAATTTAAACCCCCAATGCTATTTCAATGGGTTTAGGGGCTTCTAGGCAAAAGGGGCGTGGCCAAAAGTTTCTCAACCCTCAGCCATGTCATGGTCTATACTCTGAATGGTATTCTGGGCTTCTGGACCCAAAGGGGCGGGGCCTAACGAATTTAAACCCCCAATGCTATTTCAATGGGTTTTGGGGCTTCTAGGCAAAAGGGGCGTGGCCAAAAGTATCTCAACCCTCAGCCATGTCATGGTCTATACTCTGAATGGTATTCTGGGCTTCTGGACAAAAAAGGGGGCGGGGCCTAACGAATTTAAACCCCCAATGCTATTTCAATGGGTTTAGGGGCTTCTAGGCAAAAGGGGCGTGGCCAAAAGTATCTCAACCCTCAGCCATGTCATGGTATATACTCTGAATGGTATTCTGGGCTTCTGGACCAAAAGGGGAGGGGCCTAACGAATTTAAACCCCCAATGCTATTTCAATGGGTTTAGGGGCTTCTAGGCAAAAGGGGCGTGGCTAAAAGTATCTCAACCATCAGCCATGTCATGGTCTATACTCTGAATGGTATTCTGGGCTTCTGGACCCAAAGGGGCGGGGCCTAACGAATTTAAACCCCCAATGCTATTTCAATGGGTTTAGGGGCTTCTAGGCAAAAGGGGCGTGGCCAAAAGTAACTCAACCCTCAGCCATGTCATGGTCTATACTCTGAATGGTATTCTGGGCTTCTGGACCCAAAGGGGCGGGGCCTAACGAATTTAAACCCCCAATGCTATTTCAATGGGTTTAGGGGCTTCTAGGCAAAAGGGGCGTGGCTAAAAGTATCTCAACCATCAGCCATGTCATGGTCTATACTCTGAATGGTATTCTGGGCTTCTGGACCCAAAGGGGCGGGGCCTAACGAATTTAAACCCCCAATGCTTTTTCAATGGGTTTAGGTGCTTCTAGGCAAAAGGGGCGTGGCCAAAAGTATCTCAACCCTCAGCCATGTCATGGTCTATACTCTGAATGGTATTCTGGGCTTCTGGACCCAAAGGGGCGGGGCCTAACGAATTTAAACCCCCAATGCTATTTCAATGGGTTTAGGGGCTTCTAGGCAAAAGGGGCGTGGCCAAAAGTATCTCAACCCTCAGCCATGTCATGGTCTATACTCTGAATGGTATTCTGGGCTTCTGGACCAAAAGGGGCGGGGCCTAACGAATTTAAACCCCCAATGCTATTTCTATTGGGTTTAGGGGCTTCTAGGCAAAAGGGGCGTGGCCAAAAGTATCTCAACCCTCAGCCATGTCATGGTCTATACTCTGAATGGTATTCTGGGCTTCTGGACCAAAAGGGGCGGGGCCTAACGAATTTAAACCCCCAATGCTATTTCAATGGGTTTAGGGGCTTCTAGGCAAAAGGGGCGTGGCCAAAGTATCTCAACCCTCAGCCATGTCATGGTCTATATTCTGAATGGTATTCTGGGCTTCTGGACCCAAAGGGGCGGGGCCTAACGAATTTAAACCCCCAATGCTTTTTCAATGGGTTTAGGGGCTTCTAGGCAAAAGGGGTGTGACCAAAAGTTTCTCAACCCTCAGCCATGTCATGGTCTATACTCTGAATGGTATTCTGGGCTTCTGGACCAAAAGGGGAGGGCCTAACGAATTTAAACCCCCAATGCTATTTCAATGGGTTTAGGGGCTTCTAGGCAAAAGGGGCGTGGCCAAAAGTTTCTCAACCCTCAGCCATGTCATGGTCTATACTCTGAATGGTATTCTGGGCTTCTGGACCCAAAGGGCGGGGCCTAACGAATTTAAACCCCCAATGCTATTTCAATGGGTTTAGGGGCTTCTAGGCAAAAGGGGCGTGGCCAAAAGTTTCTCAACCCTCAGCCATGTCATGGTCTATACTCTGAATGGTATTCTGGGCTTCTGGACCAAAAGGGGCGGGGCCTAACGAATTTAAACCCCCAATGCTATTTCAATGGGTTTAGGGGCTTCTAGGCAAAAGGGGCGTGGCCAGAAGTTTCTCAACCCTCAGCCATGTCATGGTCTATACTCTGAATGGTATTCTGGGCTTCTGGACCCAAAGGGGCGGGGCCTAACGAATTTAAACCCCCAATGCTATTTCAATGGGTTTAGGGGCTTCTAGGCAAAAGGGGCGTGGCTAAAAGTATCTCAACCATCAGCCATGTCATGGTCTATACTCTGAATGGTATTCTGGGCTTCTGGACCCAAAGGAGCGGGGCCTAACGAATTTAAACCTCCAATGCTATTTCAATGGGTTTAGGGGCTTCTAGGCAAAAGGGGCGTGGCCAAAAGTAACTCAACCCTCAGCCATGTCATGGTCTATACTCTGAATGTTATTCTGGGCTTCTGGACCCAAAGGGGCGGGGCCTAACGAATTTAAACCCCCAATGCTATTTCAATGGGTTTAGGGGCTTCTAGGCAAAAGGGGCGTGGCCAAAAGTATCTCAACCCTCAGCCATGTCATGGTCTATACTCTGAATGGTATTCTGGGCTTCTGGACCCAAAGGGGCGGGGCCTAACGAATTTAAACCCCCAATGCTATTTCAATGGGTTTAGGGGCTTCTAGGCAAAAGGGGCGTGGCCAAAAGTATCTCAACCCTCAGCCATGTCATGGTCTATATTCTGAATGGTATTCTGGGCTTCTGGACCCAAAGGGGCGGGGCCTAACGAATTTAAACCCCCAATGCTTTTTCAATGGGTTTAGGGGCTTCTAGGCAAAAGGGGTGTGACCAAAAGTTTCTCAACCCTCAGCCATGTCATGGTCTATACTCTGAATGGTATTCTGGGCTTCTGGACAAAAAGGGGAGGGGCCTAACGAATTTAAACCCCCAATGCTATTTCAATGGGTTTAGGGGCTTCTAGGCAAAAGGGGCGTGGCCAAAAGTATCTCAACCCTCAGCCATGTCATGGTCTATACTCTGAATGGTATTCTGGGCTTCTGGACCAAAAGGGGCGGGGCCTAACGAATTTAAACCCCCAATGCTATTTCAATGGGTTTAGGATCTTCTAGGCAAAAGGGGCGTGGCCAAAAGTTTCTCAACCCTCAGCCATGTCATGGTCTATACTCTAAATGGTATTCTGGGCTTCTGGACCCAAAGGGGCGGGGCCTAACGAATTTAAACCCCCAATGCTTTTTCAATGGGTTTAGGGGCTTCTAGGCAAAAGGGGTGTGACCAAAAGTTTCTCAACCCTCAGCCATGTCATGGTCTATACTCTGAATGGTATTCTGGGCTTCTGGACAAAAAGGGGAGGGGCCTAACGAATTTAAACCCCCAATGCTATTTCAATGGGTTTAGGGGCTTCTAGGCAAAAGGGGCGTGGCTAAAAGTATCTCAACCCTCAGCCATGTCATGGTCTATATTCTGAATGGTATTCTGGGCTTCTGGACCCAAAGGGGCGGGGCCTAACGAATTTAAACCCCCAATGCTTTTTCAATGGGTTTAGGGGCTTCTAGGCAAAAGGGGTGTGACCAAAAGTTTCTCAACCCTCAGCCATGTCATGGTCTATACTCTGAATGGTATTCTGGGCTTCTGGACCAAAAGGGGAGGGGCCTAACGAATTTAAACCCCCAATGCTATTTCAATGGGTTTAGGGGCTTCTAGGCAAAAGGGGCGTGGCCAAAAGTTTCTCAACCCTCAGCCATGTCATGGTCTATACTCTGAATGGTATTCTGGGCTTCTGGACCCAAAGGGGCGGGGCCTAACGAATTTAAACCCCCAATGCTAATTCAATGGGTTTAGGGGCTTCTAGGCAAAAGGGGCGTGGCCAAAAGTATCTCAACCCTCAGCCATGTCATGGTCTATACTCTGAATGGTATTCTGAGCTTCTGGACCCAAAGGGGCGGGGCCTAACGAATTTAAACCCCCAATGCTATTTCAATGGGTTTAGGGGCTTCTAGGCAAAAGGGGCGTGGCCAAAAGTATCTCAACCCTCAGCCATGTCATGGGTCTATACTCTGAATGGTATTCTGGGCTTCTGGACCAAAAGGGCGGGGCCTAACGAATTTAAACCCCCAATGCTATTTCAATGGGTTTAGGGGCTTCTAGGCAAAAGGGGCGTGGTCAAAAGTATCTCAAACCTCATCCATGTGATGGTCTATACTCTGAATGGTATTCTGGGCTTCTGGACCAAAAGGGGCGGGGCCTAACGAATTTAAACCCCCAATGCTATTTCAATGGGTTTAGGGGCTTCTAGGCAAAAGGGGCGTGGCCAAAAGTTTCTCAACCCTCAGCCATGTCATGGTCTATACTCTGAATGGTATTCTGGGCTTCTGGACCCAAAGGGGCGGGGCCTAACGAATTTAAACCCCCAATGCTATTTCAATGGGTTTTGGGGCTTCTAGGCAAAAGGGGCGTGGCCAAAAGTATCTCAACCCTCAGCCATGTCATGGTCTATACTCTGAATGGTATTCTGGGCTTCTGGACAAAAAGGGGAGGGGCCTAACGAATTTAAACCCCCAATGCTATTTCAATGGGTTTAGGGGCTTCTAGGCAAAAGGGGGCGTGGCCAAAAGTTTCTCAACCCTCAGCCATGTCATGGTCTATACTCTGAATGGTATTCTGGGCTTCTGGACCCAAAGGGGCGGGGCCTAACGAATTTAAACCCCAATGCTAATTCAATGGGTTTAGGGGCTTCTAGGCAAAAGGGGCGTGGCCAAAAGTATCTCAACCCTCAGCCATGTCATGGTCTATACTCTGAATGGTATTCTGAGCTTCTGGACCCAAAGGGGCGGGGCCTAACGAATTTAAACCCCCAATGCTATTTCAATGGGTTTAGGGGCTTCTAGGCAAAAGGGGCGTGGCCAAAAGTATCTCAACCCTCAGCCATGTCATGGTCTATACTCTGAATGGTATTCTGGGCTTCTGGACCAAAAGGGGCGGGGCCTAACGAATTTAAACCCCCAATGCTATTTCAATGGGTTTAGGGGCTTCTAGGCAAAAGGGGCGTGGTCAAAAGTATCTCAAACCTCATCCATGTGATGGTCTATACTCTGAATGGTATTCTGGGCTTCTGGACCAAAAGGGGCGGGGCCTAACGAATTTAAACCCCCAATGCTATTTCAATGGGTTTAGGGGCTTCTAGGCAAAAGGGGCGTGGCCAAAAGTTTCTCAACCCTCAGCCATGTCATGGTCTATACTCTGAATGGTATTCTGGGCTTCTGGACCCAAAGGGGCGGGGCCTAACGAATTTAAACCCCCAATGCTATTTCAATGGGTTTTGGGGCTTCTAGGCAAAAGGGGCGTGGCCAAAAGTATCTCAACCCTCAGCCATGTCATGGTCTATACTCTGAATGGTATTCTGGGCTTCTGGGACAAAAAGGGGCGGGGCCTAACGAATTTAAACCCCCAATGCTATTTCAATGGGTTTTAGGGCTTCTAGGCAAAAGGGGCGTGGCCAAAAGTATCTCAACCCTCAGCCATGTCATGGTATATACTCTGAATGGTATTCTGGGCTTCTGGACCAAAAGGGGAGGGGCCTAACGAATTTAAACCCCCAATGCTATTTCAATGGGTTTAGGGGCTTCTAGGCAAAAGGGGCGTGGCTAAAAGTATCTCAACCATCAGCCATGTCATGGTCTATACTCTGAATGGTATTCTGGGCTTCTGGACCCAAAGGGGCGGGGCCTAACGAATTTAAACCCCCAATGCTATTTCAATGGGTTTAGGGGCTTCTAGGCAAAAGGGGCGTGGCCAAAAGTAACTCACCCTCAGCCATGTCATGGTCTATACTCTGAATGGTATTCTGGGCTTCTGGACCCAAAGGGGCGGGGCCTAACGAATTTAAACCCCCAATGCTATTTTCAATGGGTTTAGGGGCTTCTAGGCAAAAGGGGCGTGGCTAAAAGTATCTCAACCATCAGCCATGTCATGGTCTATACTCTGAATGGTATTCTGGGCTTCTGGACCCAAAGGGGCGGGGCCTAACGAATTTAAACCCCCAATGCTTTTTCAATGGGTTTAGGTGCTTCTAGGCAAAAGGGGCGTGGCCAAAAGTATCTCAACCCTCAGCCATGTCATGGTCTATACTCTGAATGGTATTCTGGGCTTCTGGACCCAAAGGGGCGGGGCCTAACGAATTTAAACCCCCAATGCTATTTCAATGGGTTTAGGGGCTTCTAGGCAAAAGGGGCGTGGCCAAAAGTATCTCAACCCTCAGCCATGTCATGGTCTATACTCTGAATGGTATTCTGGGCTTCTGGACCAAAAGGGGCGGGGCCTAACGAATTTAAACCCCCAATGCTATTTCTATTGGGTTTAGGGGCTTCTAGGCAAAAGGGGCGTGGCCAAAAGTATCTCAACCCTCAGCCATGTCATGGTCTATACTCTGAATGGTATTCTGGGCTTCTGGACCAAAAGGGGCGGGGCCTAACGAATTTAAACCCCCAATGCTATTTCAATGGGTTTAGGGGCTTCTAGGCAAAAGGGCGTGGCCAAAAGTATCTCAACCCTCAGCCATGTCATGGTCTATATTCTGAATGGTATTCTGGGCTTCTGGACCCAAAGGGGCGGGGCCTAACGAATTTAAACCCCCAATGCTTTTTCAATGGGTTTAGGGGCTTCTAGGCAAAAGGGGTGTGACCAAAAGTTTCTCAACCCTCAGCCATGTCATGGTCTATACTCTGAATGGTATTCTGGGCTTCTGGACCAAAAGGGGAGGGGCCTAACGAATTTAAACCCCCAATGCTATTTCAATGGGTTTAGGGGCTTCTAGGCAAAAGGGGCGTGGCCAAAAGTTTCTCAACCCTCAGCCATGTCATGGTCTATACTCTGAATGGTATTCTGGGCTTCTGGACCCAAAGGGGCGGGGCCTAACGAATTTAAACCCCCAATGCTAATTCAATGGGTTTAGGGGCTTCTAGGCAAAAGGGGCGTGGCCAAAAGTATCTCAACCCTCAGCCATGTCATGGTCTATACTCTGAATGGTATTCTGAGCTACTGGACCCAAAGGGGCGGGGCCTAACGAATTTAAACCCCCAATGCTATTTCAATGGGTTTAGGGGCTTCTAGGCAAAAGGGGCGTGGCCAAAAGTATCTCAACCCTCAGCCATGTCATGGTCTATACTCTGAATGGTATTCTGGGCTTCTGGACCCAAAGGGGCGGGGCCTAACGAATTTAAACCCCCAATGCTATTTCAATGGGTTTAGGGGCTTCTAGGCAAAAGGGGCGTGGCCAAAAGTATCTCAACCATCAGCCATGTCATGGTCTATACTCTGAATGGTATTCTGGGCTTCTGGACCCAAAGGGGCGGGGCCTAACGAATTTAAACCCCCAATGCTTTTTCAATGGGTTTAGGTGCTTCTAGGCAAAAGGGGCGTGGCCAAAAGTATCTCAACCCTCAGCCATGTCATGGTCTATACTCTGAATGGTATTCTGGGCTTCTGGACCCAAAGGGGCGGGGCCTAACGAATTTAAACCCCCAATGCTATTTCAATGGGTTTAGGGGCTTCTAGGCAAAAGGGGCGTGGCCAAAAGTATCTCAACCCTCAGCCATGTCATGGTCTATACTCTGAATGGTATTCTGGGCTTCTGGACCAAAAGGGGCGGGGCCTAACGAATTTAAACCCCAATGCTATTTCAATGGGTTTAGGGGCTTCTAGGCAAAAGGGGCGTGGACAAAAATATCTCAACCCTCAGCCATGTGATGGTCTATACTCTGAATGGTATTCTGGGCTTCTGGACCCAAAGGGGCGGGGCCTAACGAATTTAAACCCCAATGCTATTTCAATGGGTTTAGGGGCTTCTAGGCAAAAGGGGCGTGGCCAAAAGTATCTCAACCCTCAGCCATGTCATGGTCTATACTCTGAATGGTATTCTGGGCTTCTGGACCAAAAGGGGCGGGGCCTAACGAATTTAAACCCCCAATGCTATTTCAATGGGTTTAGGGCTTCTAGGCAAAAGGGGCGTGGCCAAAAGTATCTCAACCCTCAGCCATGTCATGGTCTATACTCTGAATGGTATTCTGGGCTTCTGGACCCAAAGGGGCGGGGCCTAACGAATTTAAACCCCCAATGCTTTTTCATGGGTTTAGGGGCTTCTAGGCAAAAGGGGCGTGGCCAAAAGTATCTCAACCCTCAGCCATGTCATGGTCTATACTCTTAATGGTATTCTGGGCTTCTGGATCCAAAGGGGCGGGGCCTAACGAATTTAAACCCCCAATGCTATTTCAATGGGTTTAGGGGCTTCTAGGCAAAAGGGGCGTTTCCAAAAGTTTCTCAACCCTCAGCCATGTCATGGTCTATACTCTGAATGGTATTCTGGGCTTCTGGACCCAAAGGGGCGGGGCCTAACGAATTTAAACCCCCAATGCTATTTCAATGGGTTTAGGGGCTTCTAGGCAAAAGGGGCGTGGCCAAAAGTATCTCAACCCTCAACCATGTCATGGTCTATACTCTGAATGGTATTCTGGGCTTCTGGACCCAAAGGGGCGGGTCCTAACGAATTTAAACCCCCAATGCTATTTCAATGGGTTTAGGGGCTTCTAGGCAAAAGGGGCGTGGCCAAAAGTATCTCAACCCTCAGCCATGTCATGGTCTATACTCTGAATGGTATTCTGGGCTTCTGGACCAAAAGGGGAGGGGCCTAACGAATTTAAACCCCCAATGCTATTTCAATGGGTTTAGGGGCTTCTAGGCAAAAGGGGCGTGGTCAAAAGTATCTCAAACCTCAGCCATGTGATGGTCTATACTCTGAATGGTATTCTGGGCTTCTGGACCCAAAGGGGCGGGGCCTAACGAATTTAAACCCCAATGCTATTTCAATGGGTTTAGGGGCTTCTAGGCAAAAGGGGGCGTGGCCAAAAGTATCTCAACCCTCAGCCATGTCATGGTCTATACTCTGAATGGTATTCTGGGCTTCTGGACCCAAAGGGGCGGGGCCTAACGAATTTAAACCCCCAATGCTATTTCAATGGGTTTAGGGGCTTCTAGGCAAAAGGGGCGTGGCCAAAAGTATTTCAACCCTCAGCCATGTCATGGTCTATACTCTGAATGGTATTCTGGGCTTCTGGACCCAAATGGGCGGGGCCTAACGAATTTAAACCCCCAATGCTATTTCAATGGGTTTAGGGGCTTCTAGGCAAAAGGGGCGTGGCCAAAAGTATCTCAACCCTCAGCCATGTCATGGTCTATACTCTGAATGGTATTCTGGGCTTCTGGACCAAAAAGGGCGGGGCCTAACGAATTTAAACCCCCAATGCTATTTCAATGGGTTTAGGGGCTTCTAGGCAAAAGGGGCGTAGCCAAAAGTATCTCAACCATCAGCCATGTCATGGTCTATACTCTGAATGGTATTCTGGGCTTCTGGACCAAAAAGGGGCGGGGCCTAACGAATTTAAACCCCCAATGCTATTTCAATGGGTTTAGGGGCTTCTAGGCAAAAGGGGCGTGGCCAAAAGTATCTCAACCATCAGCCATGTCATGGTCTATACTCTGAATGGTATTCTGGGCTTCTGGACCCAAAGGGGCGGGGCCTAACGAATTTAAACCCCCAATGCTATTTCAATGGGTTTAGGGGCTTCTAGGCAAAAGGGGCGTGGCCAAAAGTATCTCAACCCTCAACCATGTCATGGTCTATACTCTGAATTGTATTCTGGGCTTCTGGACCCAAAGGGGCGGGTCCTAACGAATTTAAACCCCCAATGCTATTTCAATGGGTTTAGGGGCTTCTAGGCAAAAGGGGCGTGGCCAAAAGTATCTCAACCCTCAGCCATGTCATGGTCTATACTCTGAATGGTATTCTGGGCTTCTGGACCAAAAGGGGAGGGGCCTAACGAATTTAAACCCCCAATGCTATTTCAATGGGTTTAGGGGCTTCTAGGCAAAAGGGGCGTGGTCAAAAGTATCTCAAACCTCAGCCATGTGATGGTCTATACTCTGAATGGTATTCTGGGCTTCTGGACCCAAAGGGGCGGGGCCTAACGAATTTAAACCCCAATGCTATTTCAATGGGTTTAGGGGCTTCTAGGCAAAAGGGGCGTGGCCAAAAGTATCTCAACCCTCAGCCATGTCATGGTCTATACTCTGAATGGTATTCTGGGCTTCTGGACCCAAAGGGGCGGGGCCTAACGAATTTAAACCCCCAATGCTATTTCAATGGGTTTAGGGGCTTCTAGGCAAAAGGGGCGTGGCCAAAAGTATTTCAACCCTCAGCCATGTCATGGTCTATACTCTGAATGGTATTCTGGGCTTCTGGACCCAAATGGGCGGGGCCTAACGAATTTAAACCCCCAATGCTATTTCAATGGGTTTAGGGGCTTCTAGGCAAAAGGGGCGTGGCCAAAAGTATCTCAACCCTCAGCCATGTCATGGTCTATACTCTGAATGGTATTCTGGGCTTCTGGACCAAAAAGGGCGGGGCCTAACGAATTTAAACCCCCAATGCTATTTCAATGGGTTTAGGGGCTTCTAGGCAAAAGGGGCGTAGCCAAAAGTATCTCAACCATCAGCCATGTCATGGTCTATACTCTGAATGGTATTCTGGGCTTCTGGACCAAAAGGGGCGGGGCCTAACGAATTTAAACCCCCAATGCTATTTCAATGGGTTTAGGGCTTCTAGGCAAAAGGGGCGTGGCCAAAAGTATCTCAACCATCAGCCATGTCATGGTCTATACTCTGAATGGTATTCTGGGCTTCTGGACCCAAAGGGGCGGGGCCTAACGAATTTAAACCCCCAATGCTATTTCAATGGGTTTAGGGGCTTCTAGGCAAAATGGGCGTGGCCAAAAGTATCTCAACCATCAGCCATGTCATGGTCTATACTCTGAATGGTATTCTGGGCTTCTGGACCCAAAGGGGCGGGGCCTAACGAATTTAAACCCCCAATGCTATTTCAATGGGTTTAGGGGCTTCTAGGCAAAAGGGGCGTGGCCAAAAGTATCTCAACCCTCAGCCATGTCATGGTCTATACTCTGAATGGTATTCTGGGCTTCTGGACCCAAAGGGGCGGGGCCTAACGAATTTAAACCCCCAATGCTATTTCAATGGGTTTAGGGGCTTCTAGGCAAAAGGGGCGTGGCCAAAAGTATCTCAACCCTCAGCCATTTCATGGTCTATACTCTGAATGGTATTCTGGGCTTCTGGACCAAAAGGGGCGGGGCCTAACGAATTTAAACCCCCAATGCTATTTCAATGGGTTTAGGGGCTTCTAGGCAAAAGGGGCGTGGCCAAAAGTATCTCAACCATCAGCCATGTCATGGTCTATACTCTGAATGGTATTCTGGGCTTCTGGACCCAAAGGGGCGGGGCCTAACGAATTTAAACCCCCAATGCTTTTTCAATGGGTTTAGGTGCTTCTAGGCAAAAGGGGCGTGGCCAAAAGTATCTCAACCCTCAGCCATGTCATGGTCTATACTCTGAATGGTATTCTGGGCTTCTGGACCAAAAGGGGCGGGGCCTAACGAATTTAAACCCCCAATGCTATTTCAATGGGTTTAGGGGCTTCTAGGCAAAAGGGGCGTGGCCAAAAGTATCTCAACCATCAGCCATGTCATGGTCTATACTCTGAATGGTATTCTGGGCTTCTGGACCAAAAGGGGCGGGGCCTAACGAATTTAAACCCCCAATGCTATTTCAATGGGTTTAGGGGCTTCTAGGCAAAAGGGGCGTGGCCAAAAGTATCTCAACCATCAGCCATGTCATGGTCTATACTCTGAATGGTATTCTGGGCTTCTGGACCCAAAGGGGCGGGGCCTAACGAATTTAAACCCCCAATGCTTTTTCATGGGTTTAGGGGCTTCTAGGCAAAAGGGGCGTGGCCAAAAGTATCTCAACCCTCAGCCATGTCATGGTCTATACTCTTAATGGTATTCTGGGCTTCTGGATCCAAAGGGGCGGGGCCTAACGAATTTAAACCCCCAATGCTATTTCAATGGGTTTAGGGGCTTCTAGGCAAAAGGGGCGTGGCCAAAAGTTTCTCAACCCTCAGCCATGTCATGGTCTATACTCTGAATGGTATTCTGGGCTTCTGGACCCAAAGGGGCGGGGCCTAACGAATTTAAAACCCCCAATGCTATTTCAATGGGTTTAGGGGCTTCTAGGCAAAAGGGGCGTGGCCAAAAGTATCTCAACCCTCAACCATGTCATGGTCTATACTCTGAATGGTATTCTGGGCTTCTGGACCCAAAGGGCGGGTCCTAACGAATTTAAACCCCCAATGCTATTTCAATGGGTTTAGGGGGCTTCTAGGCAAAAGGGGCGTGGCCAAAAGTATCTCAACCCTCAGCCATGTCATGGTCTATACTCTGAATGGTATTCTGGGCTTCTGGACCAAAAGGGGAGGGGCCTAACGAATTTAAACCCCCAATGCTATTTCAATGGGTTTAGGGGCTTCTAGGCAAAAGGGCATGGTCAAAAGTATCTCAAACCTCAGCCATGTGATGGTCTATACTCTGAATGGTATTCTGGGCTTCTGGACCCAAAGGGCGGGGCCTAACGAATTTAAACCCCAATGCTATTTCAATGGGTTTAGGGGCTTCTAGGCAAAAGGGGCGTGGCCAAAAGTATCTCAACCCTCAGCCATGTCATGGTCTATACTCTGAATGGTATTCTGGGCTTCTGGACCCAAAGGGGCGGGGCCTAACGAATTTAAACCCCCAATGCTATTTCAATGGGTTTAGGGGCTTCTAGGCAAAAGGGGCGTGGCCAAAAGTATTTAAACCCTCAGCCATGTCATGGTCTATACTCTGAATGGTATTCTGGGCTTCTGGACCCAAATGGGCGGGGCCTAACGAATTTAAACCCCCAATGCTATTTCAATGGGTTTAGGGGCTTCTAGGCAAAAGGGGCGTGGCCAAAAGTATCTCAACCCTCAGCCATGTCATGGTCTATACTCTGAATGGTATTCTGGGCTTCTGGACCAAAAAGGGCGGGGCCTAACGAATTTAAACCCCCAATGCTATTTCAATGGGTTTAGGGGCTTCTAGGCAAAAGGGGCGTGGCCAAAAGTATCTCAACCATCAGCCATGTCATGGTCTATACTCTGAATGGTATTCTGGGCTTCTGGACCCAAAGGGGCGGGGCCTAACGAATTAAAACCCCCAATGCTATTTCAATGGGTTTAGGGGCTTCTAGGCAAAAGGGGCGTGGCCAAAAGTATCTCAACCCTCAGCCATGTCATGGTCTATACTCTGAATGGTATTCTGGGCTTCTGGACCCAAAGGGGCGGGGCCTAACGAATTTAAACCCCCAATGCTATTTCAATGGGTTTTGGGGCTTCTAGGCAAAAGGGGCGTGGCCAAAAGTATCTCAACCCTCAGCCATGTCATGGTCTATACTCTGAATGGTATTCTGGGCTTCTGGACCAAAAGGGGCGGGGCCTAACGAATTTAAACCCCCAATTCTATTTCAATGGGTTTAGGGGCTTCTAGGCAAAAGGGGCGTGGCCAAAAGTATCTCAACCATCAGCCATGTCATGGTCTATACTCTGAATGGTATTCTGGGCTTCTGGACCCAAAGGGGCGGGGCCTAACGAATTTAAACCCCCAATGCTTTTTCAATGGGTTTAGGGGCTTCTAGGCAAAAGGGGCGTGACCAAAAGTTTCTCAACCCTCAGCCATGTCATGGTCTATACTCTGAATGGTATTCTGGGCTTCTGGACCAAAAGGGGAGGGGCCTAACGAATTTAAACCCCCAATGCTATTTCAATGGGTTTAGGGGCTTCTAGGCAAAAGGGGCGTGGCCAAAAGTTTCTCAACCCTCAGCCATGTCATGGTCTATACTCTGAATGGTATTCTGGGCTTCTGGACCCAAAGGGGCGGGGCCTAACGAATTTAAACCCCCAATGCTATTTCAATGGGTTTAGGGGCTTCTAGGCAAAAGGGGCGTGGCCAAAAGTATCTCAACCCTCAGCCATGTCATGGTCTATACTCTGAATGGTATTCTGGGCTTCTGGACCCAAAGGGGCGGGGCCTAACGAATTTAAACCCCAATGCTATTTCAATGGGTTTAGGGGCTTCTAGGCAAAAGGGGCGTGGCCAAAAGTATCTCAACCCTCAGCCATGTCATGGTCTTATACTCTTAATGGTATTCTGGGCTTCTGGACCCAAAGGGGCGGGGCCTAACGAATTTAAACCCCCAATGCTTTTTCAATGGGTTTAGGGGCTTCTAGGCAAAAGGGGTGTGACCAAAAGTTTCTCAACCCTCAGCCATGTCATGGTCTATACTCTGAATGGTATTCTGGGCTTCTGGACCAAAAGGGGAGGGCCTAACGAATTTAAACCCCCAATGCTATTTCAATGGGTTTAGGGGCTTCTAGGCAAAAGGGGCGTGGCCAAAAGTATCTCAACCCTCAGCCATGTCATGGTCTATACTCTTAATGGTATTCTGGGCTTCTGGATCCAAAGGGGCGGGGCCTAACGAATTTAAACCCCCAATGCTATTTCAATGGGTTTAGGGGCTTCTAGGCAAAAGGGGCGTGGCCAAAAGTTTCTCAACCCTCAGCCATGTCATGGTCTATACTCTGAATGGTATTCTGGGCTTCTGGACCCAAAGGGGCGGGGCCTAACGAATTTAAACCCCCAATGCTATTTCAATGGGTTTAGGGGCTTCTAGGCAAAAGGGGCGTGGCCAAAAGTATCTCAACCCTCAACCATGTCATGGTCTATACTCTGAATGGTATTCTGGGCTTCTGGACCCAAAGGGGCGGGTCCTAACGAATTTAAACCCCCAATGCTATTTCAATGGGTTTAGGGGCTTCTAGGCAAAAGGGGCGTGGCCAAAAGTATCTCAACCCTCAGCCATGTCATGGTCTATACTCTGAATGGTATTCTGGGCTTCTGGACCAAAAGGGGGAGGGGCCTAACGAATTTAAACCCCCAATGCTATTTCAATGGGTTTAGGGGCTTCTAGGCAAAAGGGGCATGGTCAAAAGTATCTCAAACCTCAGCCATGTGATGGTCTATACTCTGAATGGTATTCTGGGCTTCTGGACCCAAAGGGGCGGGGCCTAACGAATTTAAACCCCAATGCTATTTCAATGGGTTTAGGGGCTTCTAGGCAAAAGGGGCGTGGCCAAAAGTATCTCAACCCTCAGCCATGTCATGGTCTATACTCTGAATGGTATTCTGGGCTTCTGGACCCAAAGGGGCGGGGCCTAACGAATTTAAACCCCCAATGCTATTTCAATGGGTTTAGGGGCTTCTAGGCAAAAGGGGCGTGGCCAAAAGTATTTAAACCCTCAGCCATGTCATGGTCTATACTCTGAATGGTATTCTGGGCTTCTGGACCCAAATGGGCGGGGCCTAACGAATTTAAACCCCCAATGCTATTTCAATGGGTTTAGGGGCTTCTAGGCAAAAGGGGCGTGGCCAAAAGTATCTCAACCCTCAGCCATGTCATGGTCTATACTCTGAATGGTATTCTGGGCTTCTGGACCAAAAAGGGCGGGGCCTAACGAATTTAAACCCCAATGCTATTTCAATGGGTTTAGGGGCTTCTAGGCAAAAGGGGCGTGGCCAAAAGTATCTCAACCATCAGCCATGTCATGGTCTATACTCTGAATGGTATTCTGGGCTTCTGGACCCAAAGGGGCGGGGCCTAACGAATTTAAACCCCCAATGCTATTTCAATGGGTTTAGGGGCTTCTAGGCAAAAGGGGCGTGGCCAAAAGTATCTCAACCCTCAGCCATGTCATGGTCTATACTCTGAATGGTATTCTGGGCTTCTGGACCCAAAGGGGCGGGGCCTAACGAATTTAAACCCCAATGCTATTTCAATGGGTTTTGGGGCTTCTAGGCAAAAGGGGCGTGGCCAAAAGTATCTCAACCCTCAGCCATGTCATGGTCTATACTCTGAATGGTATTCTGGGCTTCTGGACCAAAAGGGGCGGGGCCTAACGAATTTAAACCCCCAATTCTATTTCAATGGGTTTAGGGGCTTCTAGGCAAAAGGGGCGTGGCCAAAAGTATCTCAACCATCAGCCATGTCATGGTCTATACTCTGAATGGTATTCTGGGCTTCTGGACCCAAAGGGGCGGGGCCTAACGAATTTAAACCCCCAATGCTTTTTCAATGGGTTTAGGGGCTTCTAGGCAAAAGGGGCGTGACCAAAAGTTTCTCAACCCTCAGCCATGTCATGGTCTATACTCTGAATGGTATTCTGGGCTTCTGGACCAAAAGGGGAGGGGCCTAACGAATTTAAACCCCCAATGCTATTTCAATGGGTTTAGGGGCTTCTAGGCAAAAGGGGCGTGGCCAAAAGTTTCTCAACCCTCAGCCATGTCATGGTCTATACTCTGAATGGTATTCTGGGCTTCTGGACCCAAAGGGGCGGGGCCTAACGAATTTAAACCCCCAATGCTATTTCAATGGGTTTAGGGGCTTCTAGGCAAAAGGGGCGTGGCCAAAAGTATCTCAACCCTCAGCCATGTCATGGTCTATACTCTGAATGGTATTCTGGGCTTCTGGACCCAAAGGGGCGGGGCCTAACGAATTTAAACCCCAATGCTATTTCAATGGGTTTAGGGGCTTCTAGGCAAAAGGGGCGTGGCCAAAAGTATCTCAACCCTCAGCCATGTCATGGTCTATACTCTTAATGGTATTCTGGGCTTCTGGACCCAAAGGGGCGGGGCCTAACGAATTTAAACCCCCAATGCTATTTCAATGGGTTTAGGGGCTTCTAGGCAAAAGGGGCGTGGTCAAAAGTATCTCAACCCTCAGCCATGTCATGGTCTATACTCTGAATGGTATTCTGGGCTTCTGGACCAAAAGGGGCGGGGCCTAACGAATTTAAACCCCCAATGCTATTTCAATGGGTTTAGGGGCTTCTAGGCAAAAGGGGCGTGGCCAAAAGTTTCTCAACCCTCAGCCATGTCATGGTCTATACTCTGAATGGTATTCTGGGCTTCTGGACCCAAAGGGGCGGGGCCTAACGAATTTAAACCCCCAATGCTATTTCAATGGGTTTTGGGGCTTCTAGGCAAAAGGGGCGTGGCCAAAAGTATCTCAACCCTCAGCCATGTCATGGTCTATACTCTGAATGGTATTCTGGGCTTCTGGACAAAAGGGGCGGGGCCTAACGAATTTAAACCCCCAATGCTATTTCAATGGGTTTAGGGGCTTATAGGCAAAAGGGGCGTGGCCAAAAGTATCTCAACCCTCAGCCATGTCATGGTCTATACTCTGAATGGTATTCTGGGCTTCTGGACCAAAAGGGGCGGGGCCTAACGAATTTAAACCCCCAATGCTATTTCAATGGGTTTAGGGGCTTCTAGGCAAAAGGGGCGTGGCTAAAAGTATCTCAACCATCAGCCATGTCATGGTCTATACTCTGAATGGTATTCTGGGCTTCTGGACCCAAAGGGGCGGGGCCTAACGAATTTAAACCCCCAATGCTATTTCAATGGGTTTAGGGGCTTCTAGGCAAAAGGGGCGTGGCCAAAAGTATCTCAACCCTCAGCCATGTCATGGTCTATACTCTGAATGGTATTCTGGGCTTCTGGACCCAAAGGGGCGGGGCCTAACGAATTTAAACCCCCAATGCTATTTCAATGGGTTTAGGGGCTTCTAGGCAAAAGGGGCGTGGCTAAAAGTATCTCAACCATCAGCCATGTCATGGTCTATACTCTGAATGGTATTCTGGGCTTCTGGACCCAAACGGGCGGGGCCTAACGAATTTAAACCTCCAATGCTATTTCAATGGGTTTAGGGGCTTCTAGGCAAAAGGGGCGTGGCCAAAAGTAACTCAACCCTCAGCCATGTCATGGTCTATACTCTGAATGTTATTCTGGGCTTCTGGACCCAAAGGGGCGGGGCCTAACGAATTTAAACCCCCAATGCTATTTCTATTGGGTTTAGGGGCTTCTAGGCAAAAGGGGCGTGGCCAAAAGTATCTCAACCCTCAGCCATGTCATGGTCTATACTCTGAATGGTATTCTGGGCTTCTGGACCAAAAGGGGCGGGGCCTAACGAATTTAAACCCCCAATGCTTTTTCAATGGGTTTAGGGGCTTCTAGGCAAAAGGGGTGTGACCAAAAGTTTCTCAACCCTCAGCCATGTCATGGTCTATACTCTGAATGGTATTCTGGGCTTCTGGACCAAAAGGGGAGGGGCCTAACGATTTTAAACCCCCAATGCTATTTCAATGGGTTTAGGGGCTTCTAGGCAAAAGGGGCGTGGCCAAAAGTTTCTCAACCCTCAGCCATGTCATGGTCTATACTCTGAATGGTATTCTGGGCTTCTGGACCCAAAGGGGCGGGGCCTAACGAATTTAAACCCCCAATGCTAATTCAATGGGTTTAGGGGCTTCTAGGCAAAAGGGGCGTGGCCAAAAGTATCTCAACCCTCAGCCATGTCATGGTCTATACTCTGAATGGTATTCTGAGCTTCTGGACCCAAAGGGGCGGGGCCTAACGAATTTAAACCCCCAATGCTATTTCAATGGGTTTAGGGGCTTCTAGGCAAAAGGGGCGTGGCCAAAAGTATCTCAACCCTCAGCCATGTCATGGTCTATACTCTGAATGGTATTCTGGGCTTCTGGACCAAAAGGGGCGGGGCCTAACGAATTTAAACCCCCAATGCTATTTCAATGGGTTTAGGGGCTTCTAGGCAAAAGGGGCGTGGTCAAAAGTATCTCAAACCTCAGCCATGTGATGGTCTATACTCTGAATGGTATTCTGGGCTTCTGGACCAAAAGGGGCGGGGCCTAACGAATTTAAACCCCCAATGCTATTTCAATGGGTTTAGGGGCTTCTAGGCAAAAGGGGCGTGGCCAAAAGTTTCTCAACCCTCAGCCATGTCATGGTCTATACTCTGAATGGTATTCTGGGCTTCTGGACCCAAAGGGGCGAGGCCTAACGAATTTAAACCCCCAATGCTATTTCAATGGGTTTTGGGGCTTCTAGGCAAAAGGGGCGTGGCCAAAAGTATCTCAACCCTCAGCCATGTCATGGTCTATACTCTGAATGGTATTCTGGGCTTCTGGACAAAAAGGGGCGGGGCCTAACGAATTTAAACCCCCAATGCTATTTCAATGGGTTTAGGGGCTTCTAGGCAAAAGGGGCGTGGCCAAAAGTATCTCAACCCTCAGCCATGTCATGGTCTATACTCTGAATGGTATTCTGGGCTTCTGGACCAAAAGGGGCGGGGCCTAACGAATTTAAACCCCCAATGCTATTTCAATGGGTTTAGGGTCTTCTAGGCAAAAGGGGCGTGGCTAAAAGTATCTCAACCATCAGCCATGTCATGGTCTATACTCTGAATGGTATTCTGGGCTTCTGGACCCAAAGGGGCGGGGCCTAACGAATTTAAACCCCCAATGCTATTTCAATGGGTTCAGGGGCTTCTAGGCAAAAGGGGCGTGGCCAAAAGTAACTCAACCCTCAGCCATGTCATGGTCTATACTCGGAATGGTATTCTGGGCTTCTGGACCCAAAGGGGCGGGGCCTAACGAATTTAAACCCCCAATGCTATTTCAATGGGTTTAGGGGCTTCTAGGCAAAAGGGGCGTGGCTAAAAGTATCTCAACCCTCAGCCATGTCATGGTCTATATTCTGAATGGTATTCTGGGCTTCTGGACCCAAAGGGGCGGGGCCTAACGAATTTAAACCCCCGATGCTTTTTCAATGGGTTTAGGGGCTTCTAGGCAAAAGGGGTGTGACCAAAAGTTTCTCAACCCTCAGCCATGTCATGGTCTATACTCTGAATGGTATTCTGGGCTTCTGGACCAAAAGGGAAGGGGCCTAACGAATTTAAACCCCCAATGCTATTTCAATGGGTTTAGGGGCTTCTAGGCAAAAGAGGCGTGGCCAAAAGTTTCTCAACCCTCAGCCATGTCATGGTCTATACTCTGAATGGTATTCTGGGCTTCTGGACCCAAAGGGGCGGGGCCTAACGAATTTAAACCCCCAATGCTAATTCAATGGGTTTAGGGGCTTCTAGGCAAAAGGGGCGTGGCCAAAAGTATCTCAACCCTCAGCCATGTCATGGTCTATACTCTGAATGGTATTCTGAGCTTCTGGACCCAAAGGGGCGGGGCCTAACGAATTTAAACCCCCAATGCTATTTCAATGGGTTTAGGGGCTTCTAGGCAAAAGGGGCGTGGCCAAAAGTATCTCAACCCTCAGCCATGTCATGGTCTATACTCTGAATGGTATTCTGGGCTTCTGGACCAAAAGGGGCGGGGCCTAACGAATTTAAACCCCCAATGCTATTTCAATGGGTTTAGGGGCTTCTAGGCAAAAGGGGCGTGGTCAAAAGTATCTCAAACCTCAGCCATGTGATGGTCTATACTCTGAATGGTATTCTGGGCTTCTGGACCAAAAGGGGCGGGGCCTAACGAATTTAAACCCCCAATGCTATTTCAATGGGTTTAGGGGCTTCTAGGCAAAAGGGGCGTGGCCAAAAGTTTCTCAACCCTCAGCCATGTCATGGTCTATACTCTGAATGGTATTCTGGGCTTCTGGACAAAAAGGGGCGGGGCCTAACGAATTTAAACCCCCAATGCTATTTCAATGGGTTTAGGGGCTTCTAGGCAAAAGGGGCGTGGCCAAAAGTAACTCAACCCTCAGCCATGTCATGGTCTATACTCTGAATGGTATTCTGGGCTTCTGGACCCAAAGGGGCGGGGCCTAACGAATTTAAACCCCCAATGCTATTTCAATGGGTTTAGGGGCTTCTAGGCAAAAGGGGCGTGGCTAAAAGTATCTCAACCATCAGCCATGTCATGGTCTATACTCTGAATGGTATTCTGGGCTTCTGGACCCAAAGGGGCGGGGCCTAACGAATTTAAACCCCCAATGCTATTTCAATGGGTTTAGGGGCTTCTAGGCAAAAGGGGCGTGGCCAAAAGTATCTCAACCCTCTGCCATGTCATGGTCTATACTCTGAATGGTATTCTGGGCTTCTGGACCAAAAGGGGCGGGGCCTAACGAATTTAAACCCCCAATGCTATTTCAATGGGTTTAGGGGCTTCTAGGCAAAAGGGGCGTGGCCAAAAGTATCTCAACCCTCAGCCATGTCATGGTCTATATTCTGAATGGTATTCTGGGCTTCTGGACCCAAAGGGGCGGGGCCTAACGAATTTAAACCCCCAATGCTTTTTCAATGGGTTTAGGGGCTTCTAGGCAAAAGGGGTGTGACCAAAAGTTTCTCAACCCTCAGCCATGTCATGGTCTATACTCTGAATGGTATTCTGGGCTTCTGGACCCAAAGGGGCGGGGCCTAACGAATTTAAACCCCCAATGCTAATTCAATGGGTTTAGGGGCTTCTAGGCAAAAGGGGCGTGGCCAAAAGTATCTCAACCCTCAGCCATGTCATGGTCTATACTCTGAATGGTATTCTGAGCTTCTGGACCCAAAGGGGCGGGGCCTAACGAATTTAAACCCCCAATGCTATTTCAATGGGTTTAGGGGCTTCTAGGCAAAAGGGGCGTGGCCAAAAGTATCTCAACCCTCAGCCATGTCATGGTCTATACTCTGAATGGTATTCTGGGCTTCTGGACCCAAAGGGGCGGGGCCTAACGAATTTAAACCCCCAATGCTTTTTCAATGGGTTTAGGTGCTTCTAGGCAAAAGGGGCGTGGCCAAAAGTATCTCAACCCTCAGCCATGTCATGGTCTATACTCTGAATGGTATTCTGAGCTTCTGGACCCAAAGGGGCGGGGCCTAACGAATTTAAACCCCCAATGCTATTTCAATGGGTTTAGGGGCTTCTAGGCAAAAGGGGCGTGGCCAAAAGTATCTCAACCCTCAGCCATGTCATGGTCTATACTCTGAATGGTATTCTGGGCTTCTGGACCCAAAGGGGCGGGGCCTAACGAATTTAAACCCCCAATGCTTTTTCAATGGGTTTAGGTGCTTCTAGGCAAAAGGGGCGTGGCCAAAAGTATCTCAACCCTCAGCCATGTCATGGTCTATACTCTGAATGGTATTCTGGGCTTCTGGACCCAAAGGGGCGGGGCCTAACGAATTTAAACCCCCAATGCTATTTCAATGGGTTTAGGGGCTTCTAGGCAAAACGGGCGTGGCCAACCCTCAGCCATTTCATGGTCTATACTCTGAATGGTATTCTGGGCTTCTGGACCAAAAGGGGCGGGGCCTAACGAATTTAAACCCCCAATGCTATTTTAATGGGTTTAGGGGCTTCTAGGCAAAAGGGGCGTGGCCAAAAGTTTCTCAACCCTCAGCCATGTCATGGTCTATACTCTGAATGGTATTCTGGGCTTCTGGACCCAAAGGGGCGGGGCCTAACGAATTTAAACCCCCAATGCTATTTCAATGGGTTTAGGGGCTTCTAGGCAAAAGGGGCGTGGCCAAAAGTATATCAACCCTCAGCCATGTCATGGTCTATACTCTGAATGGTATTCTGGGCTTCTGGACCCAAAGGGGCGGGGCCTAACGAATTTTAACCCCAATGCTATTTCAATGGGTTTAGGGGCTTCTAGGCAAAAGGGGCGTGGCCAAAAGTATCTCAACCCTCAGCCATGTGATGGTCTATACTCTGAATGGTATTCTGGGCTTCTGGACCCAAAGGGGCGGGGCCTAACAAATTTAAACCCCAATGCTATTTCAATGGGTTTAGGGGCTTCTAGGCAAAAGGGGCGTGGCCAAAAGTATCTCAACCCTCAGCCATGTCATGGTCTATACTCTGAATGGTATTCTGGGCAACTGGACCAAAAGGGGCGGGGCCTAACGAATTTAAACCCCCAATGCTATTTCAATGGGTTTAGGGGCTTCTAGGCAAAAGGGGCGTGGCCAAAAGTTTCTCAACCCTCAGCCATGTCATGGTCTATACTCTGAATGGTATTCTGGGCTTCTGGACTCAAAGGGGCGGGGCCTAACGAATTTAAACCCCCAATGCTATTTCAATGGGTTTAGGGGCTTCTAGGCAAAAGGGGCGTGGCCAAAAGTATCTCAACCCTCAGCCATGTCATGGTCTATACTCTGAATGGTATTCTGGGCTTCTGGACCCAAAGGGGCGGGGCCTAACGAATTTAAACCCCAATGCTATTTCAATGGGTTTAGGGGCTTCTAGGCAAAAGGGGCGTGGCCAAAAGTATCTCAACCCTCAGCCATGTGATGGTCTATACTCTGAATGGTATTCTGGGCTTCTGGACCCAAAGGGGCGGGGCCTAACGAATTTAAACCCCAATGCTATTTCAATGGGTTTAGGGGCTTCTAGGCAAAAGGGGCGTGGCCAAAAGTATCTCAACCATCAGCCATGTCATGGTCTATACTCTGAATGGTATTCTGGGCTTCTGGACCCAAAGGGGCGGGGCCTAACGAATTTAAACCCCCAATGCTTTTTCAATGGGTTTAGGGGCTTCTAGGCAAAAGGGGCGTGGCCAAAAGTATCTCAACCCTCAGCCATGTCATGGTCTATACTCTTAATGGTATTCTAATGCTTCTGGATCCAAAGGGGCGGGGCCTAACGAATTTAAACCCCCAATGCTATTTCAATGGGTTTAGGGGCTTCTAGGCAAAAGGGGCGTGGCCAAAAGTATCTCAACCCTCAGCCATGTCATGGTCTATACTCTGAATGGTATTCTGGGCTTCTGGACCCAAAGGGGCGGGGCCTAACGAATTTAAACCCCCAATGCTATTTCAATGGGTTTAGGGGCTTCTAGGCAAAAGGGGCGTGGCCAAAAGTATCTCAACCCTCAACCATGTCATGGTCTATACTCTGAATGGTATTCTGGGCTTCTGGACCCAAAGGGGCGGGTCCTAACGAATTTAAACCCCCAATGCTATTTCAATGGGTTTAGGGGCTTCTAGGCAAAAGGGGCGTGGCCAAAAGTATCTCAACCCTCAGCCATGTCATGGTCTATACTCTGAATGGTATTCTGGGCTTCTGGACCAAAAGGGGAGGGGCCTAACGAATTTAAACCCCCAATGCTATTTCAATGGGTTTAGGGGCTTCTAGGCAAAAAGGGCGTGGTTAAAAGTATCTCAAACCTCAGCCATGTGATGGTCTATACTCTGAATGGTATTCTGGGCTTCTGGACCCAAAGGGGCGGGGACTAACGAATTTAAACCCCAATGCTATTTCAATGGGTTTAGGGGCTTCTAGGCAAAAGGGGCGTGGCCAAAAGTATCTCAACCCTCAGCCATGTCATGGTCTATACTCTGAATGGTATTCTGGGCTTCTGGACCAAAAGGGGAGGGGCCTAACGAATTTAAACCCCCAATGCTATTTCAATGGGTTTAGGGGCTTCTAGGCAAAAGGGGCGTGGCCAAAAGTATCTCAACCATCAGCCATGTCATGGTCTATACTCTGAATGGTATTCTGGGCTTCTGGACCCAAAGGGGCGGGGCCTAACGAATTTAAACCCCCAATGCTATTTCAATGGGTTTAGGGGCTTCTAGGCAAAATGGGCGTGGCCAAAAGTATCTCAACCATCAGCCATGTCATGGTCTATACTCTGAATGGTATTCTGGGCTTCTGGACCCAAAGGGGCGGGGCCTAACGAATTTAAACCCCCAATGCTTTTTCAATGGGTTTAGGGGCTTCTAGGCAAAAGGGGTGTGACCAAAAGTTTCTCAACCCTCAGCCATGTCATGGTCTATACTCTGAATGGTATTCTGGGCTTCTGGACCCAAAGGGGCGGGGCCTAACGAATTTAAACCCCCAATGCTAATTCAATGGGTTTAGGGGCTTCTAGGCAAAAGGGGCGTGGCCAAAAGTATCTCAACCCTCAGCCATGTCATGGTCTATACTCTGAATGGTATTCTGAGCTTCTGGACCCAAAGGGGCGGGGCCTAACGAATTTAAACCCCCAATGCTATTTCAATGGGTTTAGGGGCTTCTAGGCAAAAGGGGCGTGGCCAAAAGTATCTCAACCCTCAGCCATGTCATGGTCTATACTCTGAATGGTATTCTGGGCTTCTGGACCCAAAGGGGCGGGGCCTAACGAATTTAAACCCCCAATGCTTTTTCAATGGGTTTAGGTGCTTCTAGGCAAAAGGGGCGTGGCCAAAAGTATCTCAACCCTCAGCCATGTCATGGTCTATACTCTGAATGGTATTCTGAGCTTCTGGACCCAAAGGGGCGGGGCCTAACGAATTTAAACCCCCAATGCTATTTCAATGGGTTTAGGGGCTTCTAGGCAAAAGGGGCGTGGCCAAAAGTATCTCAACCCTCAGCCATGTCATGGTCTATACTCTGAATGGTATTCTGGGCTTCTGGACCCAAAGGGGCGGGGCCTAACGAATTTAAACCCCCAATGCTTTTTCAATGGGTTTAGGTGCTTCTAGGCAAAAGGGGCGTGGCCAAAAGTATCTCAACCCTCAGCCATGTCATGGTCTATACTCTGAATGGTATTCTGGGCTTCTGGACCCAAAGGGGCGGGGCCTAACGAATTTAAACCCCCAATGCTGTTTCAATGGGTTTAGGGGCTTCTAGGCAAAACGGGCGTGGCCAACCCTCAGCCATTTCATGGTCTATACTCTGAATGGTATTCTGGGCTTCTGGACCAAAAGGGGCGGGGCCTAACGAATTTAAACCCCCAATGCTATTTTAATGGGTTTAGGGGCTTCTAGGCAAAAGGGGCGTGGCCAAAAGTTTCTCAACCCTCAGCCATGTCATGGTCTATACTCTGAATGGTATTCTGGGCTTCTGGACCCAAAGGAGCGGGGCCTAACGAATTTAAACCCCCAATGCTATTTCAATGGGTTTAGGGGCTTCTAGGCAAAAGGGGCGTGGCCAAAAGTATATCAACCCTCAGCCATGTCATGGTCTATACTCTGAATGGTATTCTGGGCTTCTGGACCCAAAGGGGCGGGGCCTAACGAATTTTAACCCCAATGCTATTTCAATGGGTTTAGGGGCTTCTAGGCAAAAGGGGCGTGGCCAAAAGTATCTCAACCCTCAGCCATGTGATGGTCTATACTCTGAATGGTATTCTGGGCTTCTGGACCCAAAGGGGCGGGGCCTAACAAATTTAAACCCCAATGCTATTTCAATGGGTTTAGGGGCTTCTAGGCAAAAGGGGCGTGGCCAAAAGTATCTCAACCCTCAGCCATGTCATGGTCTATACTCTGAATGGTATTCTGGGCAACTGGACCAAAAGGGGCGGGGCCTAACGAATTTAAACCCCCAATGCTATTTCAATGGGTTTAGGGGCTTCTAGGCAAAAGGGGCGTGGCCAAAAGTTTCTCAACCCTCAGCCATGTCATGGTCTATACTCTGAATGGTATTCTGGGCTTCTGGACTCAAAGGGGCGGGGCCTAACGAATTTAAACCCCCAATGCTATTTCAATGGGTTTAGGGGCTTCTAGGCAAAAGGGGCGTGGCCAAAAGTATCTCAACCCTCAGCCATGTCATGGTCTATACTCTGAATGGTATTCTGGGCTTCTGGACCCAAAGGGGCGGGGCCTAACGAATTTAAACCCCAATGCTATTTCAATGGGTTTAGGGGCTTCTAGGCAAAAGGGGCGTGGCCAAAAGTATCTCAACCCTCAGCCATGTGATGGTCTATACTCTGAATGGTATTCTGGGCTTCTGGACCCAAAGGGGCGGGGCCTAACGAATTTAAACCCCAATGCTATTTCAATGGGTTTAGGGGCTTCTAGGCAAAAGGGGCGTGGCCAAAAGTATCTCAACCATCAGCCATGTCATGGTCTATACTCTGAATGGTATTCTGGGCTTCTGGACCCAAAGGGGCGGGGCCTAACGAATTTAAACCCCCAATGCTTTTTCAATGGGTTTAGGGGCTTCTAGGCAAAAGGGGCGTGGCCAAAAGTATCTCAACCCTCAGCCATGTCATGGTCTATACTCTTAATGGTATTCTAATGCTTCTGGATCCAAAGGGGCGGGGCCTAACGAATTTAAACCCCCAATGCTATTTCAATGGGTTTAGGGGCTTCTAGGCAAAAGGGGCGTGGCCAAAAGTATCTCAACCCTCAGCCATGTCATGGTCTATACTCTGAATGGTATTCTGGGCTTCTGGACCCAAAGGGGCGGGGCCTAACGAATTTAAACCCCCAATGCTATTTCAATGGGTTTAGGGGCTTCTAGGCAAAAGGGGCGTGGCCAAAAGTATCTCAACCCTCAACCATGTCATGGTCTATACTCTGAATGGTATTCTGGGCTTCTGGACCCAAAGGGGCGGGTCCTAACGAATTTAAACCCCCAATGCTATTTCAATGGGTTTAGGGGCTTCTAGGCAAAAGGGGCGTGGCCAAAAGTATCTCAACCCTCAGCCATGTCATGGTCTATACTCTGAATGGTATTCTGGGCTTCTGGACCAAAAGGGGAGGGGCCTAACGAATTTAAACCCCCAATGCTATTTCAATGGGTTTAGGGGCTTCTAGGCAAAAAGGGCGTGGTTAAAAGTATCTCAAACCTCAGCCATGTGATGGTCTATACTCTGAATGGTATTCTGGGCTTCTGGACCCAAAGGGGCGGGGACTAACGAATTTAAACCCCAATGCTATTTCAATGGGTTTAGGGGCTTCTAGGCAAAAGGGGCGTGGCCAAAAGTATCTCAACCCTCAGCCATGTCATGGTCTATACTCTGAATGGTATTCTGGGCTTCTGGACCAAAAGGGGAGGGGCCTAACGAATTTAAACCCCCAATGCTATTTCAATGGGTTTAGGGGCTTCTAGGCAAAAGGGGCGTGGCCAAAAGTATCTCAACCATCAGCCATGTCATGGTCTATACTCTGAATGGTATTCTGGGCTTCTGGACCCAAAGGGGCGGGGCCTAACGAATTTAAACCCCCAATGCTATTTCAATGGGTTTAGGGGCTTCTAGGCAAAATGGGCGTGGCCAAAAGTATCTCAACCATCAGCCATGTCATGGTCTATACTCTGAATGGTATTCTGGGCTTCTGGACCCAAAGGGGCGGGGCCTAACGAATTTAAACTCCCAATGCTATTTCAATGGGTTTAGGGGCTTCTAGGCAAAAGGGGCGTGGCCAAAAGTATCTCAACCCTCAGCCATTTCATGGTCTATACTCTGAATGGTATTCTGGGCTTCTGGACCAAAAGGGGCGGGGCCTAACGAATTTAAACCCCCAATGCTATTTCAATGGGTTTAGGGGCTTCTAGGCAAAAGGGGCGTGGCCAAAAGTATCTCAACCATCAGCCATGTCATGGTCTATACTCTGAATGGTATTCTGGGCTTCTGGACCCAAAGGGGCGGGGCCTAACGAATTTAACCCCCCAATGCTTTTTCAATGGGTTTAGGTGCTTCTAGGCAAAAGGTGCGTGGCCAAAAGTATCTCAACCCTCAGCCATGTCATGGTCTATACTCTGAATGGTATTCTGGGCTTCTGGACCCAAAGGGGCGGGGCCTAACGAATTTAAACCCCCAATGCTATTTCAATGGGTTTAGGGGCTTCTAGGCAAAAAGGGCGTGGCCAAAAGTATCTCAACCCTCAGCCATATCATGGTCTATACTCTGAATGGTATTCTGGGCTTCTGGACCCAAAGGGGCGGGGCCTAACGAATTTAAACCCCCAATGCTATTTCAATGGGTTTAGGGGCTTCTAGGCAAAAGGGGCGTGGCCAAAAGTATCTAAACCCTCAGCCATGTCATGGTCTATACTCTGAATGGTATTCTGGGCTTCTGGACCAAAAGGGGCGGGGCCTAACGAATTTAAACCCCCAATGCTATTTCAATGGGTTTAGGGGCTTCTAGGCAAAATGGGCGTGGCCAAAAGTATCTCAACCATCAGCCATGTCATGGTCTATACTCTGAATGGTATTCTGGGCTTCTGGACCCAAAGGGGCGGGGCCTAACGAATTTAAACCCCCAATGCTATTTCAATGGGTTTAGGGGCTTCTAGGCAAAAGGGGCGTGGCCAAAAGTATCTCAACCATCAGCCATGTCATGGTCTATACTCTGAATGGTATTCTGGGCTTCTGGACCCAAAGGGGCGGGGCCTAACGAATTTAAACCCCCAATGCTTTTTCAATGGTTTTAGGGGCTTCTAGGCAAAAGGGGTGTGACCAAAAGTTTCTCAACCCTCAGCCATGTCATGGTCTATACTCTGAATGGTATTCTGGGCTTCTGGACCAAAAGGGGAGGGGCCTAACGAATTTAAACCCCCAATGCTATTTCAATGGGTTTAGGGGCTTCTAGGCAAAAGGGGCGTGGCCAAAAGTTTCTCAACCCTCAGCCATGTCATGGTCTATACTCTGAATGGTATTCTGGGCTTCTGGACCAAAAAGGGGCGGGGCCTAACGAATTTAAACCCCAATGCTATTTCAATGGGTTTAGGGGCTTCTAGGCAAAAGGGGCATGGTCAAAAGTATCTCAACCCTCAGCCATGTCATGGTCTATACTCTGAATGGTATTCTGGGCTTCTGGACCCAAAGGGGCGGGGCCTAACGAATTTAAACCCCCAATGCTATTACAATGGGTTTAGGGGCTTCTAGGCAAAAGGGGCGTGGCCAAAAGTATCTCAACCCTCAGCCATGTCATGGTCTATACTCTGAATGGTATTCTGGGCTTCTGGACCAAAAGGGGCGGGGCCTAACGAATTTAAACCCCCAATTCTATTTCAATGGGTTTAGGGGCTTCTAGGCAAAAGGGGCGTGGCCAAAAGTATCTCAACCATCAGCCATGTCATGGTCTATACTCTGAATGGTATTCTGGGCTTCTGGACCCAAAGGGGCGGGGCCTAACGAATTTAAACCCCCAATGCTTTTTCAATGGGTTTAGGGGCTTCTAGGCAAAAGGGGCGTGGCCAAAAGTATCTCAACCCTCAGCCATGTCATGGTCTATACTCTTAATGGTATTCTAATGCTTCTGGATCCAAAGGGGCGGGGCCTAACGAATTTAAACCCCCAATGCTATTTCAATGGGTTTAGGGGCTTCTAGGCAAAAGGGGCGTGGCCAAAAGTATCTCAACCCTCAGCCATGTCATGGTCTATACTCTGAATGGTATTCTGGGCTTCTGGACCCAAAGGGGCGGGGCCTAACGAATTTAAACCCCCAATGCTATTTCAATGGGTTTAGGGGCTTCTAGGCAAAAGGGGCGTGGCCAAAAGTATCTCAACCCTCAACCATGTCATGGTCTATACTCTGAATGGTATTCTGGGCTTCTGGACCCAAAGGGGCGGGTCCTAACGAATTTAAACCCCCAATGCTATTTCAATGGGTTTAGGGGCTTCTAGGCAAAAGGGGCGTGGCCAAAAGTATCTCAACCCTCAGCCATGTCATGGTCTATACTCTGAATGGTATTCTGGGCTTCTGGACCAAAAGGGGAGGGGCCTAACGAATTTAAACCCCCAATGCTATTTCAATGGGTTTAGGGGCTTCTAGGCAAAAAGGGCGTGGTTAAAAGTATCTCAAACCTCAGCCATGTGATGGTCTATACTCTGAATGGTATTCTGGGCTTCTGGACCCAAAGGGGCGGGGACTAACGAATTTAAACCCCAATGCTATTTCAATGGGTTTAGGGGCTTCTAGGCAAAAGGGGCGTGGCCAAAAGTATCTCAACCCTCAGCCATGTCATGGTCTATACTCTGAATGGTATTCTGGGCTTCTGGACCAAAAGGGGAGGGGCCTAACGAATTTAAACCCCCAATGCTATTTCAATGGGTTTAGGGGCTTCTAGGCAAAAGGGGCGTGGCCAAAAGTATCTCAACCATCAGCCATGTCATGGTCTATACTCTGAATGGTATTCTGGGCTTCTGGACCCAAAGGGGCGGGGCCTAACGAATTTAAACCCCCAATGCTATTTCAATGGGTTTAGGGGCTTCTAGGCAAAATGGGCGTGGCCAAAAGTATCTCAACCATCAGCCATGTCATGGTCTATACTCTGAATGGTATTCTGGGCTTCTGGACCCAAAGGGGCGGGGCCTAACGAATTTAAACTCCCAATGCTATTTCAATGGGTTTAGGGGCTTCTAGGCAAAAGGGGCGTGGCCAAAAGTATCTCAACCCTCAGCCATTTCATGGTCTATACTCTGAATGGTATTCTGGGCTTCTGGACCAAAAGGGGCGGGGCCTAACGAATTTAAACCCCCAATGCTATTTCAATGGGTTTAGGGGCTTCTAGGCAAAAGGGGCGTGGCCAAAAGTATCTCAACCATCAGCCATGTCATGGTCTATACTCTGAATGGTATTCTGGGCTTCTGGACCCAAAGGGGCGGGGCCTAACGAATTTAACCCCCCAATGCTTTTTCAATGGGTTTAGGTGCTTCTAGGCAAAAGGTGCGTGGCCAAAAGTATCTCAACCCTCAGCCATGTCATGGTCTATACTCTGAATGGTATTCTGGGCTTCTGGACCCAAAGGGGCGGGGCCTAACGAATTTAAACCCCCAATGCTATTTCAATGGGTTTAGGGGCTTCTAGGCAAAAAGGGCGTGGCCAAAAGTATCTCAACCCTCAGCCATATCATGGTCTATACTCTGAATGGTATTCTGGGCTTCTGGACCCAAAGGGGCGGGGCCTAACGAATTTAAACCCCCAATGCTATTTCAATGGGTTTAGGGGCTTCTAGGCAAAAGGGGCGTGGCCAAAAGTATCTAAACCCTCAGCCATGTCATGGTCTATACTCTGAATGGTATTCTGGGCTTCTGGACCAAAAGGGGCGGGGCCTAACGAATTTAAACCCCCAATGCTATTTCAATGGGTTTAGGGGCTTCTAGGCAAAAGGGGCGTGGCCAAAAGTATCTCAACCATCAGCCATGTCATGGTCTATACTCTGAATGGTATTCTGGGCTTCTGGACCCAAAGGGGCGGGGCCTAACGAATTTAAACCCCCAATGCTATTTCAATGGGTTTAGGGGCTTCTAGGCAAAATGGGCGTGGCCAAAAGTATCTCAACCATCAGCCATGTCATGGTCTATACTCTGAATGGTATTCTGGGCTTCTGGACCCAAAGGGGCGGGGCCTAACGAATTTAAACCCCCAATGCTATTTCAATGGGTTTAGGGGCTTCTAGGCAAAAGGGGCGTGGCCAAAAGTATCTCAACCATCAGCCATGTCATGGTCTATACTCTGAATGGTATTCTGGGCTTCTGGACCCAAAGGGGCGGGGCCTAACGAATTTAAACCCCCAATGCTTTTTCAATGGTTTTAGGGGCTTCTAGGCAAAAGGGGTGTGACCAAAAGTTTCTCAACCCTCAGCCATGTCATGGTCTATACTCTGAATGGTATTCTGGGCTTCTGGACCAAAAGGGGAGGGGCCTAACGAATTTAAACCCCCAATGCTATTTCAATGGGTTTAGGGGCTTCTAGGCAAAAGGGGCGTGGCCAAAAGTTTCTCAACCCTCAGCCATGTCATGGTCTATACTCTGAATGGTATTCTGGGCTTCTGGACCAAAAAGGGGCGGGGCCTAACGAATTTAAACCCCAATGCTATTTCAATGGGTTTAGGGGCTTCTAGGCAAAAGGGGCATGGTCAAAAGTATCTCAACCCTCAGCCATGTCATGGTCTATACTCTGAATGGTATTCTGGGCTTCTGGACCCAAAGGGGCGGGGCCTAACGAATTTAAACCCCCAATGCTATTTCAATGGGTTTAGGGGCTTCTAGGCAAAAGGGGCGTGGCCAAAAGTATCTCAACCCTCAGCCATGTCATGGTCTATACTCTGAATGGTATTCTGGGCTTCTGGACCAAAAGGGGCGGGGCCTAACGAATTTAAACCCCCAATTCTATTTCAATGGGTTTAGGGGCTTCTAGGCAAAAGGGGCGTGGCCAAAAGTATCTCAACCATCAGCCATGTCATGGTCTATACTCTGAATGGTATTCTGGGCTTCTGGACCCAAAGGGGCGGGGCCTAACGAATTTAAACCCCCAATGCTTTTTCAATGGGTTTAGGGGCTTCTAGGCAAAAGGGGCGTGACCAAAAGTTTCTCAACCCTCAGCCATGTCATGGTCTATACTCTGAATGGTATTCTGGGCTTCTGGACCAAAAGGGGAGGGGCCTAACGAATTTAAACCCCCAATGCTATTTCAATGGGTTTAGGGGCTTCTAGGCAAAAGGGGCGTGGCCAAAAGTTTCTCAACCCTCAGCCATGTCATGGTCTATACTCTGAATGGTATTCTGGGCTTCTGGACCCAAAGGGGCGGGGCCTAACGAATTTAAACCCCCAATGCTATTTCAATGGGTTTAGGGGCTTCTAGGCAAAAGGGGCGTGGCCAAAAGTATCTCAACCCTCAGCCATGTCATGGTCTATACTCTGAATGGTATTCTGGGCTTCTGGACCCAAAGGGGCGGGGCCTAACGAATTTAAACCCCAATGCTATTTCAATGGGTTTAGGGGCTTCTAGGCAAAAGGGGCGTGGCCAAAAGTATCTCAACCCTCAGCCATGTCAGGGTCTATACTCTGAATGGTATTCTGGGCTTCTGGACCCAAAGGGGCGGGGCCTAACGAATTTAAACCCCCAATGCTATTTCAATGGGTTTAGGGGCTTCTAGGCAAAAGGGGCGTGGCCAAAAGTTTCTCAACCCTCAGCCATGTCATGGTCTATACTCTGAATGGTATTCTGGGCTTCTGGACCCAAACGGGCGGGGCCTAACGAATTTAAACCTCCAATGCTATTTCAATGGGTTTAGGGGCTTCTAGGCAAAAGGGGCGTGGCCAAAAGTAACTCAACCCTCAGCCATGTCATGGTCTATACTCTGAATGTTATTCTGGGCTTCTGGACCCAAAGGGGCGGGGCCTAACGAATTTAAACCCCCAATGCTATTTCTATTGGGTTTAGGGGCTTCTAGGCAAAAGGGGCATGGCCAAAAGTATCTCAACCCTCAGCCATGTCATGGTCTATACTCTGAATGGTATTCTGGGCTTCTGGACCAAAAGGGGCGGGGCCTAACGAATTTAAACCCCCAATGCTTTTTCAATGGGTTTAGGGGCTTCTAGGCAAAAGGGGTGTGACCAAAAGTTTCTCAACCCTCAGCCATGTCATGGTCTATACTCTGAATGGTATTCTGGGCTTCTGGACCAAAAGGGGAGGGGCCTAACGAATTTAAACCCCCAATGCTATTTCAATGGGTTTAGGGGCTTCTAGGCAAAAGGGGCGTGGCCAAAAGTTTCTCAACCCTCAGCCATGTCATGGTCTATACTCTGAATGGTATTCTGGGCTTCTGGACCCAAAGGGGCGGGGCCTAACGAATTTAAACCCCCAATGCTAATTCAATGGGTTTAGGGGCTTCTAGGCAAAAGGGGCGTGGCCAAAAGTATCTCAACCCTCAGCCATGTCATGGTCTATACTCTGAATGGTATTCTGAGCTTCTGGACCCAAAGGGGCGGGGCCTAACGAATTTAAACCCCCAATGCTATTTCAATGGGTTTAGGGGCTTCTAGGCAAAAGGGGCGTGGCCAAAAGTATCTCAACCCTCAGCCATGTCATGGTCTATACTCTGAATGGTATTCTGGGCTTCTGGACCAAAAGGGGCGGGGCCTAACGAATTTAAACCCCCAATGCTATTTCAATGGGTTTAGGGGCTTCTAGGCAAAAGGGGCGTGGTCAAAAGTATCTCAAACCTCAGCCATGTGATGGTCTATACTCTGAATGGTATTCTGGGCTTCTGGACCAAAAGGGGCGGGGCCTAACGAATTTAAACCCCCAATGCTATTTCAATGGGTTTAGGGGCTTCTAGGCAAAAGGGGCGTGGCCAAAAGTTTCTCAACCCTCAGCCATGTCATGGTCTATACTCTGAATGGTATTCTGGGCTTCTGGACCCAAAGGGGCGGGGCCTAACGAATTTAAACCCCCAATGCTATTTCAATGGGTTTTGGGGCTTCTAGGCAAAAGGGGCGTGGCCAAAAGTATCTCAACCCTCAGCCATGTCATGGTCTATACTCTGAATGGTATTCTGGGCTTCTGGACAAAAAGGGGCGGGGCCTAACGAATTTAAACCCCCAATGCTATTTCAATGGGTTTAGGGGCTTCTAGGCAAAAGGGGCGTGGCCAAAAGTATCTCAACCCTCAGCCATGTCATGGTCTATACTCTGAATGGTATTCTGGGCTTCTGGACCAAAAGGGGCGGGGCCTAACGAATTTAAACCCCCAATGCTATTTCAATGGGTTTAGGGGCTTCTAGGCAAAAGGGGCGTGGCTAAAAGTATCTCAACCATCAGCCATGTCATGGTCTATACTCTGAATGGTATTCTGGGCTTCTGGACCCAAAGGGGCGGGGCCTAACGAATTTAAACCCCCAATGCTATTTCAATGGGTTTAGGGGCTTCTAGGCAAAAGGGGCGTGGCCAAAAGTAACTCAACCCTCAGCCATGTCATGGTCTATACTCTGAATGGTATTCTGGGCTTCTGGACCCAAAGGGGCGGGGCCTAACTAATTTAAACCCCCAATGCTATTTCAATGGGTTTAGGGGCTTCTAGGCAAAAGGGGCGTGGCTAAAAGTATCTCAACCCTCAGCCATGTCATGGTCTATATTCTGAATGGTATTCTGGGCTTCTGGACCCAAAGGGGCGGGGCCTAACGAATTTAAACCCCCGATGCTTTTTCAATGGGTTTAGGGGCTTCTAGGCAAAAGGGGTGTGACTAAAAGTTTCTCAACCCTCAGCCATGTCATGGTCTATACTCTGAATGGTATTCTGGGCTTCTGGACCAAAAGGGGAGGGGCCTAACGAATTTAAACCCCCAATGCTATTTCAATGGGTTTAGGGGCTTCTAGGCAAAAGGGGCGTGGCCAAAAGTTTCTCAACCCTCAGCCATGTCATGGTCTATACTCTGAATGGTATTCTGGGCTTCTGGACCCAAAGGGGCGGGGCCTAACGAATTTAAACCCCCAATGCTATTTCAATGGGTTTAGGGGCTTCTAGGCAAAAGGGGCGTGGCCAAAAGTATCTCAACCCTCAGCCATGTCATGGTCTATACTCTAACTGGTATTCTGGGCTTCTGGACCAAAAGGGGCGGGGCCTAACGAATTTAAACCCCCAATGCTATTTCAATGGGTTTAGGGGCTTCTAGGCAAAAGGGGCGTGGTCAAAAGTATCTCAAACCTCAGCCATGTGATGGTCTATACTCTGAATGGTATTCTGGGCTTCTGGACCAAAAGGGGCGGGGCCTAACGAATTTAAACCCCCAATGCTATTTCAATGGGTTTAGGGGCTTCTAGGCAAAAGGGGCGTGGCCAAAAGTTTCTCAACCCTCAGCCATGTCATGGTCTATACTCTGAATGGTATTCTGGGCTTCTGGACAAAAAGGGGCGGGGCCTAACGAATTTAAACCCCCAATGCTATTTCAATGGGTTTAGGGGCTTCTAGGCAAAAGGGGCGTGGCCAAAAGTAACTCAACCCTCAGCCATGTCATGGTCTATACTCTGAATGGTATTCTGGGCTTCTGGACCCAAAGGGGCGGGGCCTAACGAATTTAAACCCCCAATGCTATTTCAATGGGTTTAGGGGCTTCTAGGCAAAAGGGGCGTGGCTAAAAGTATCTCAACCATCAGCCATGTCATGGTCTATACTCTGAATGGTATTCTGGGCTTCTGGACCCAAAGGGGCGGGGCCTAACGAATTTAAACCCCCAATGCTATTTCAATGGGTTTAGGGGCTTCTAGGCAAAAGGGGCGTGGCCAAAAGTATCTCAACCCTCAGCCATGTCATGGTCTATACTCTGAATGGTATTCTGGGCTTCTGGACCCAAAGGGGCGGGGCCTAACGAATTTAAACCCCCAATGCTTTTTCAATGGGTTTAGGTGCTTCTAGGCAAAAGGGGCGTGGCCAAAAGTATCTCAACCCTCAGCCATGTCATGGTCTATACTCTGAATGGTATTCTGGGCTTCTGGACCCAAAGGGGCGGGGCCTAACGAATTTAAACCCCCAATGCTATTTCAATGGGTTTAGGGTCTTCTAGGCAAAACGGGCGTGGCCAACCCTCAGCCATTTCATGGTCTATACTCTGAATGGTATTCTGGGCTTCTGGACCAAAAGGGGCGGGGCCTAACGAATTTAAACCCCCAATGCTATTTTAATGGGTTTAGGGGCTTCTAGGCAAAAGGGGCGTGGCCAAAAGTTTCTCAACCCTCAGCCATGTCATGGTCTATACTCTGAATGGTATTCTGGGCTTCTGGACCCAAAGGGGCTGGGCCTAACGAATTTAAACCCCCAATGCTATTTCAATGGGTTTAGGGGCTTCTAGGCAAAAGGGGCGTGGCCAAAAGTATCTCAACCCTCAGCCATGTCATGGTCTATACTCTGAATGGTATTCTGGGCTTCTGGACCCAAAGGGGCGGGGCCTAACGAATTTTAACCCCAATGCTATTTCAATGGGTTTAGGGGCTTCTAGGCAAAAGGGGCGTGGCCAAAAGTATATCAACCCTCAGCCATGTGATGGTCTATACTCTGAATGGTATTCTGGGCTTCTGGACCAAAAGGGGCGGGGCCTAACGAATTTAAACCCCCAATGCTATTTCAATGGGTTTAGGGGCTTCTAGGCAAAAGGGGCGTGGCCAAAAGTATCTCAACCATCAGCCATGTCATGGTCTATACTCTGAATGGTATTCTGGGCTTCTGGACCCAAAGGGGCGGGGCCTAACGAATTTAAACCCCCAATGCTATTTCAATGGGTTTAGGGGCTTCTAGGCAAAAGGGGCGTGGCCAAAAGTATCTCAACCCTCAGCCATGTCATGGTCTATATTCTGAATGGTATTCTGGGCTTCTGGACCCAAAGGGGCGGGGCCTAACGAATTTAAACCCCCAATGCTTTTTCAATGGGTTTAGGGGCTTCTAGGCAAAAGGGGCGTGACCAAAAGTTTCTCAACCCTCAGCCATGTCATGGTCTATACTCTGAATGGTATTCTGGGCTTCTGGACCAAAAGGGGCGGGGCCTAACGAATTTAAACCCCCAATGCTATTTCAATGGGTTTAGGGGCTTCTAGGCAAAAGGGGCGTGGTCAAAAGTATCTCAAACCTCAGCCATGTGATGGTCTTTACTCTGAATGGTATTCTGGGCTTCTGGACCAAAAGGGGCGGGGCCTAACGAATTTAAACCCCCAATGCTATTTCAATGGGTTTAGGGGCTTCTAGGCAAAAGGGGCGTGGCCAAAAGTTTCTCAACCCTCAGCCATGTCATGGTCTATACTCTGAATGGTATTCTGGGCTTCTGGACCCAAAGGGGCGGGGCCTAACGAATTTAAACCCCCAATGCTATTTCAATGGGTTTTGGGGCTTCTAGGCAAAAGGGGCGTGGCCAAAAGTATCTCAACCCTCAGCCATGTCATGGTCTATACTCTGAATGGTATTCTGGGCTTCTGGACAAAAAGGGGCGGGGCCTAACGAATTTAAACCCCCAATGCTATTTCAATGGGTTTAGGGGCTTCTAGGCAAAAGGGGCGTGGCCAAAAGTATCTCAACCCTCAGCCATGTCATGGTCTATACTCTGAATGGTATTCTGGGCTTCTGGACCAAAAGGGGCGGGGCCTAACGAATTTAAACCCCCAATGCTATTTCAATGGGTTTAGGGGCTTCTAGGCAAAAGGGGCGTGGCTAAAAGTATCTCAACCATCAGCCATGTCATGGTCTATACTCTGAATGGTATTCTGGGCTTCTGGACCCAAAGGGGCGGGGCCTAACGAATTTAAACCCCCAATGCTATTTCAATGGGTTTAGGGGCTTCTAGGCAAAAGGGGCGTGGCCAAAAGTAACTCAACCCTCAGCCATGTCATGGTCTATACTCTGAATGGTATTCTGGGCTTCTGGACCCAAAGGGGCGGGGCCTAACGAATTTAAACCCCCAATGATATTTCAATGGGTTTAGGGGCTTCTAGGCAAAAGGGGCGTGGCTAAAAGTATCTCAACCATCAGCCATGTCATGGTCTATACTCTGAATGGTATTCTGGGCTTCTGGACCCAAAGGGGCGGGGCCTAACGAATTTAAACCCCCAATGCTATTTCAATGGGTTTAGGGGCTTCTAGGCAAAAGGGGCGTGGCCAAAAGTAACTCAACCCTCAGCCATGTCATGGTCTATACTCTGAATGTTATTCTGGGCTTCTGGACCCAAAGGGGCGGGGCCTAACGAATTTAAACCCCCAATGCTATTTCTATTGGGTTTAGGGGCTTCTAGGCAAAAGGGGCGTGGCCAAAAGTATCTCAACCCTCAGCCATGTCATGGTCTATACTCTGAATGGTATTCTGGGCTTCTGGACCAAAAGGGGCGGGGCCTAACGAATTTAAACCCCCAATGCTATTTCAATGGGTTTAGGGGCTTCTAGGCAAAAGGGGCGTGGCCAAAAGTATCTCAACCCTCAGCCATGTCATGGTCTATATTCTGAATGGTATTCTGGGCTTCTGGACCCAAAGGGGCGGGGCCTAACGAATTTAAACCCCCAATGCTTTTTCAATGGGTTTAGGGGCTTCTAGGCAAAAGGGGTGTGACCAAAAGTTTCTCAACCCTCAGCCATGTCATGGTCTATACTCTGAATGGTATTCTGGGCTTCTGGACCAAAAGGGGAGGGGCCTAACGAATTTAAACCCCCAATGCTATTTCAATGGGTTTAGGGGCTTCTAGGCAAAAGGGGCGTGGCCAAAAGTTTCTCAACCCTCAGCCATGTCATGGTCTATACTCTGAATGGTATTCTGGGCTTCTGGACCCAAAGGGGCGGGGCCTACCGAATTTAAACCCCCAATGCTAATTCAATGGGTTTAGGGGCTTCTAGGCAAAAGGGGCGTGGCCAAAAGTATCTCAACCCTCAGCCATGTCATGGTCTATACTCTGAATGGTATTCTGAGCTTCTGGACCCAAAGGGGCGGGGCCTAACGAATTTAAACCCCCAATGCTATTTCAATGGGTTTAGGGGCTTCTAGGCAAAAAGGGCGTGGCCAAAAGTATCTCAACCCTCAGCCATGTCATGGTCTATACTCTGAATGGTATTCTGGGCTTCTGGACCAAAAGGGGCGGGGCCTAACGAATTTAAACCCCCAATGCTATTTCAATGGGTTTAGGGGCTTCTAGGCAAAAGGGGCGTGGCCAAAAGTATCTCAACCATCAGCCATGTCATGGTCTATACTCTGAATGGTATTCTGGGCTTCTGGACCCAAAGGGGCGGGGCCTAACGAATTTAAACCCCCAATGCTTTTTCAATGGGTTTAGGTGCTTCTAGGCAAAAGGGGCGTGGCCAAAAGTATCAACCCTCAGCCATGTCATGGTCTATACTCTGAATGGTATTCTGGGCTTCTGGACCCAAAGGGGCGGGGCCTAACGAATTTAAACCCCCAATGCTATTTCAATGGGTTTAGGGGCTTCTAGGCAAAAGGGGCGTGGCCAAAAGTATCTCAACCCTCAGCCATGTCATGGTCTATACTCTGAATGGTATTCTGGGCATCTGGACCAAAAGGGGCGGGGCCTAACGAATTTAAACCCCCAATGCTATTTCAATGGGTTTAGGGGCTTCTAGGCAAAAGGGGCGTGGCCAAAAGTTTATCAACCCTCAGCCATGTCATGGTCTATACTCTGAATGGTATTCTGGGCTTCTGGACCCAAAGGGGCGGGGCCTAACGAATTTAAACCCCCAATGCTATTTCAATGGGTTTAGGGGCTTCTAGGCAAAAGGGGCGTGGCCAAAAGTATCTCAACCATCAGCCATGTCATGGTCTATACTCTGAATGGTATTCTGGGCTTCTGGACCCAAAGGGGCGGGGCCTAACGAATTTAAACCCCCAATGCTTTTTCAATGGGTTTAGGGGCTTCTAGGCAAAAGGGGCGTGGCCAAAAGTATCTCAACCCTCAGCCATGTCATGGTCTATACTCTTAATGGTATTCTAATGCTTCTGGATCCAAAGGGGCGGGGCCTAACGAATTTAAACCCCCAATGCTATTTCAATGGGTTTAGGGGCTTCTAGGCAAAAGGGGCGTGGCCAAAAGTATCTCAACCCTCAGCCATGTCATGGTCTATACTCTGAATGGTATTCTGGGCTTCTGGACCCAAAGGGGCGGGGCCTAACGAATTTAAACCCCCAATGCTATTTCAATGGGTTTAGGGGCTTCTAGGCAAAAGGGGCGTGGCCAAAAGTATCTCAACCCTCAACCATGTCATGGTCTATACTCTGAATGGTATTCTGGGCTTCTGGACCCAAAGGGGCGGGTCCTAACGAATTTAAACCCCCAATGCTATTTCAATGGGTTTAGGGGCTTCTAGGCAAAAGGGGCGTGGCCAAAAGTATCTCAACCCTCAGCCATGTCATGGTCTATACTCTGAATGGTATTCTGGGCTTCTGGACCAAAAGGGGAGGGGCCTAACGAATTTAAACCCCCAATGCTATTTCAATGGGTTTAGGGGCTTCTAGGCAAAAAGGGCGTGGTTAAAAGTATCTCAAACCTCAGCCATGTGATGGTCTATACTCTGAATGGTATTCTGGGCTTCTGGACCCAAAGGGGCGGGGACTAACGAATTTAAACCCCAATGCTATTTCAATGGGTTTAGGGGCTTCTAGACAAAAGGGGCGTGGCCAAAAGTATCTCAACCCTCAGCCATGTCATGGTCTATACTCTAAATGGTATTCTGGGCTTCTGGACCCAAAGGGGCGGGGCCTTACGAATTTAAACCCCAATGCTATTTCAATGGGTTTAGGGGCTTCTAGGCAAAAGGGGCGTGGCCAAAAGTATCTCAACCCTCAGCCATGTCATGGTCTATACTCTGAATGGTATTCTAGGCTTCTGGACCCAAATGGGCGGGGCCTAACGAATTTAAACCCCCAATGCTATTTCAATGGGTTTAGGGGCTTCTAGGCAAAAAGGGCGTGGCCAAAAGTATCTCAACCCTCAGCCATGTCATGGTCTATACTCTGAATGGTATTCTGGGCTTCTGGACCAAAAGGGGCGGGGCCTAACGAATTTAAACCCCCAATGCTATTTCAATGGGTTTAGGGGCTTCTAGGCAAAAGGGGCGTGGCCAAAAGTATCTCAACCATCAGCCATGTCATGGTCTATACTCTGAATGGTATTCTGGGCTTCTGGACCCAAAGGGGCGGGGCCTAACGAATTTAAACCCCCAATGCTTTTTCAATGGGTTTAGGTGCTTCTAGGCAAAAGGGGCGTGGCCAAAAGTATCAACCCTCAGCCATGTCATGGTCTATACTCTGAATGGTATTCTGGGCTTCTGGACCCAAAGGGGCGGGGCCTAACGAATTTAAACCCCCAATGCTATTTCAATGGGTTTAGGGGCTTCTAGGCAAAAGGGGCGTGGCCAAAAGTATCTCAACCCTCAGCCATGTCATGGTCTATACTCTGAATGGTATTCTGGGCATCTGGACCAAAAGGGGCGGGGCCTAACGAATTTAAACCCCCAATGCTATTTCAATGGGTTTAGGGGCTTCTAGGCAAAAGGGGCGTGGCCAAAAGTTTATCAACCCTCAGCCATGTCATGGTCTATACTCTGAATGGTATTCTGGGCTTCTGGACCCAAAGGGGCGGGGCCTAACGAATTTAAACCCCCAATGCTATTTCAATGGGTTTTGGGGCTTCTAGGCAAAAGGGGCGTGGCCAAAAGTATCTCAACCCTCAGCCATGTCATGGTCTATACTCTGAATGGTATTCTGGGCTTCTGGACAAAAAGGGGCGGGGCCTAACGAATTTAAACCCCCAATGCTATTTCAATGGGTTTAGGGGCTTCTAGGCAAAAGGGGCGTGGCCAAAAGTATCTCAACCCTCAGCCATGTCATGGTCTATACTCTGAATGGTATTCTGGGCTTCTGGACCAAAAGGGGCGGGGCCTAACGAATTTAAACCCCCAATGCTATTTCAATGGGTTTAGGGGCTTCTAGGCAAAAGGGGCGTGGCTAAAAGTATCTCAACCATCAGCCATGTCATGGTCTATACTCTGAATGGTATTCTGGGCTTCTGGACCCAAAGGGGCGGGGCCTAACGAATTTAAACCCCCAATGCTATTTCAATGGGTTTAGGGGCTTCTAGGCAAAAGGGGCGTGGCCAAAAGTAACTCAACCCTCAGCCATGTCATGGTCTATACTCTGAATGGTATTCTGGGCTTCTGGACCCAAAGGGGCGGGGCCTAACGAATTTAAACCCCCAATGATATTTCAATGGGTTTAGGGGCTTCTAGGCAAAAGGGGCGTGGCTAAAAGTATCTCAACCATCAGCCATGTCATGGTCTATACTCTGAATGGTATTCTGGGCTTCTGGACCCAAAGGGGCGGGGCCTAACGAATTTAAACCCCCAATGCTATTTCAATGGGTTTAGGGGCTTCTAGGCAAAAGGGGCGTGGCCAAAAGTAACTCAACCCTCAGCCATGTCATGGTCTATACTCTGAATGTTATTCTGGGCTTCTGGACCCAAAGGGGCGGGGCCTAACGAATTTAAACCCCCAATGCTATTTCTATTGGGTTTAGGGGCTTCTAGGCAAAAGGGGCGTGGCCAAAAGTATCTCAACCCTCAGCCATGTCATGGTCTATACTCTGAATGGTATTCTGGGCTTCTGGACCAAAAGGGGCGGGGCCTAACGAATTTAAACCCCCAATGCTATTTCAATGGGTTTAGGGGCTTCTAGGCAAAAGGGGCGTGGCCAAAAGTATCTCAACCCTCAGCCATGTCATGGTCTATATTCTGAATGGTATTCTGGGCTTCTGGACCCAAAGGGGCGGGGCCTAACGAATTTAAACCCCCAATGCTTTTTCAATGGGTTTAGGGGCTTCTAGGCAAAAGGGGTGTGACCAAAAGTTTCTCAACCCTCAGCCATGTCATGGTCTATACTCTGAATGGTATTCTGGGCTTCTGGACCAAAAGGGGAGGGGCCTAACGAATTTAAACCCCCAATGCTATTTCAATGGGTTTAGGGGCTTCTAGGCAAAAGGGGCGTGGCCAAAAGTTTCTCAACCCTCAGCCATGTCATGGTCTATACTCTGAATGGTATTCTGGGCTTCTGGACCCAAAGGGGCGGGGCCTACCGAATTTAAACCCCCAATGCTAATTCAATGGGTTTAGGGGCTTCTAGGCAAAAGGGGCGTGGCCAAAAGTATCTCAACCCTCAGCCATGTCATGGTCTATACTCTGAATGGTATTCTGAGCTTCTGGACCCAAAGGGGCGGGGCCTAACGAATTTAAACCCCCAATGCTATTTCAATGGGTTTAGGGGCTTCTAGGCAAAAAGGGCGTGGCCAAAAGTATCTCAACCCTCAGCCATGTCATGGTCTATACTCTGAATGGTATTCTGGGCTTCTGGACCAAAAGGGGCGGGGCCTAACGAATTTAAACCCCCAATGCTATTTCAATGGGTTTAGGGGCTTCTAGGCAAAAGGGGCGTGGCCAAAAGTATCTCAACCATCAGCCATGTCATGGTCTATACTCTGAATGGTATTCTGGGCTTCTGGACCCAAAGGGGCGGGGCCTAACGAATTTAAACCCCCAATGCTTTTTCAATGGGTTTAGGTGCTTCTAGGCAAAAGGGGCGTGGCCAAAAGTATCAACCCTCAGCCATGTCATGGTCTATACTCTGAATGGTATTCTGGGCTTCTGGACCCAAAGGGGCGGGGCCTAACGAATTTAAACCCCCAATGCTATTTCAATGGGTTTAGGGGCTTCTAGGCAAAAGGGGCGTGGCCAAAAGTATCTCAACCCTCAGCCATGTCATGGTCTATACTCTGAATGGTATTCTGGGCATCTGGACCAAAAGGGGCGGGGCCTAACGAATTTAAACCCCCAATGCTATTTCAATGGGTTTAGGGGCTTCTAGGCAAAAGGGGCGTGGCCAAAAGTTTATCAACCCTCAGCCATGTCATGGTCTATACTCTGAATGGTATTCTGGGCTTCTGGACCCAAAGGGGCGGGGCCTAACGAATTTAAACCCCCAATGCTATTTCAATGGGTTTAGGGGCTTCTAGGCAAAAGGGGCGTGGCCAAAAGTATCTCAACCATCAGCCATGTCATGGTCTATACTCTGAATGGTATTCTGGGCTTCTGGACCCAAAGGGGCGGGGCCTAACGAATTTAAACCCCCAATGCTTTTTCAATGGGTTTAGGGGCTTCTAGGCAAAAGGGGCGTGGCCAAAAGTATCTCAACCCTCAGCCATGTCATGGTCTATACTCTTAATGGTATTCTAATGCTTCTGGATCCAAAGGGGCGGGGCCTAACGAATTTAAACCCCCAATGCTATTTCAATGGGTTTAGGGGCTTCTAGGCAAAAGGGGCGTGGCCAAAAGTATCTCAACCCTCAGCCATGTCATGGTCTATACTCTGAATGGTATTCTGGGCTTCTGGACCCAAAGGGGCGGGGCCTAACGAATTTAAACCCCCAATGCTATTTCAATGGGTTTAGGGGCTTCTAGGCAAAAGGGGCGTGGCCAAAAGTATCTCAACCCTCAACCATGTCATGGTCTATACTCTGAATGGTATTCTGGGCTTCTGGACCCAAAGGGGCGGGTCCTAACGAATTTAAACCCCCAATGCTATTTCAATGGGTTTAGGGGCTTCTAGGCAAAAGGGGCGTGGCCAAAAGTATCTCAACCCTCAGCCATGTCATGGTCTATACTCTGAATGGTATTCTGGGCTTCTGGACCAAAAGGGGAGGGGCCTAACGAATTTAAACCCCCAATGCTATTTCAATGGGTTTAGGGGCTTCTAGGCAAAAAGGGCGTGGTTAAAAGTATCTCAAACCTCAGCCATGTGATGGTCTATACTCTGAATGGTATTCTGGGCTTCTGGACCCAAAGGGGCGGGGACTAACGAATTTAAACCCCAATGCTATTTCAATGGGTTTAGGGGCTTCTAGACAAAAGGGGCGTGGCCAAAAGTATCTCAACCCTCAGCCATGTCATGGTCTATACTCTAAATGGTATTCTGGGCTTCTGGACCCAAAGGGGCGGGGCCTTACGAATTTAAACCCCCAATGCTATTTCAATGGGTTTAGGGGCTTCTAGGCAAAAGGGGCGTGGCCAAAAGTATCTCAACCCTCAGCCATGTCATGGTCTATACTCTGAATGGTATTCTGGGCTTCTGGACCCAAATGGGCGGGGCCTAACGAATTTAAACCCCCAATGCTATTTCAATGGGTTTAGGGGCTTCTAGGCAAAAAGGGCGTGGCCAAAAGTATCTCAACCCTCAGCCATGTCATGGTCTATACTCTGAATGGTATTCTGGGCTTCTGGACCAAAAGGGGCGGGGCCTAACGAATTTAAACCCCCAATGCTATTTCAATGGGTTTAGGGGCTTCTAGGCAAAAGGGGCGTGGCCAAAAGTATCTCAACCATCAGCCATGTCATGGTCTATACTCTGAATGGTATTCTGGGCTTCTGGACCCAAAGGGGCGGGGCCTAACGAATTTAAACCCCCAATGCTTTTTCAATGGGTTTAGGTGCTTCTAGGCAAAAGGGGCGTGGCCAAAAGTATCAACCCTCAGCCATGTCATGGTCTATACTCTGAATGGTATTCTGGGCTTCTGGACCCAAAGGGGCGGGGCCTAACGAATTTAAACCCCCAATGCTATTTCAATGGGTTTAGGGGCTTCTAGGCAAAAGGGGCGTGGCCAAAAGTATCTCAACCCTCAGCCATGTCATGGTCTATACTCTGAATGGTATTCTGGGCATCTGGACCAAAAGGGGCGGGGCCTAACGAATTTAAACCCCCAATGCTATTTCAATGGGTTTAGGGGCTTCTAGGCAAAAGGGGCGTGGCCAAAAGTTTATCAACCCTCAGCCATGTCATGGTCTATACTCTGAATGGTATTCTGGGCTTCTGGACCCAAAGGGGCGGGGCCTAACGAATTTAAACCCCCAATGCTATTTCAATGGGTTTAGGGGCTTCTAGGCAAAAGGGGCGTGGCCAAAAGTATCTCAACCATCAGCCATGTCATGGTCTATACTCTGAATGGTATTCTGGGCTTCTGGACCCAAAGGGGCGGGGCCTAACGAATTTAAACCCCCAATGCTTTTTCAATGGGTTTAGGGGCTTCTAGGCAAAAGGGGCGTGGCCAAAAGTATCTCAACCCTCAGCCATGTCATGGTCTATACTCTTAATGGTATTCTAATGCTTCTGGATCCAAAGGGGCGGGGCCTAACGAATTTAAACCCCCAATGCTATTTCAATGGGTTTAGGGGCTTCTAGGCAAAAGGGGCGTGGCCAAAAGTATCTCAACCCTCAGCCATGTCATGGTCTATACTCTGAATGGTATTCTGGGCTTCTGGACCCAAAGGGGCGGGGCCTAACGAATTTAAACCCCCAATGCTATTTCAATGGGTTTAGGGGCTTCTAGGCAAAAGGGGCGTGGCCAAAAGTATCTCAACCCTCAACCATGTCATGGTCTATACTCTGAATGGTATTCTGGGCTTCTGGACCCAAAGGGGCGGGTCCTAACGAATTTAAACCCCCAATGCTATTTCAATGGGTTTAGGGGCTTCTAGGCAAAAGGGGCGTGGCCAAAAGTATCTCAACCCTCAGCCATGTCATGGTCTATACTCTGAATGGTATTCTGGGCTTCTGGACCAAAAGGGGAGGGGCCTAACGAATTTAAACCCCCAATGCTATTTCAATGGGTTTAGGGGCTTCTAGGCAAAAAGGGCGTGGTTAAAAGTATCTCAAACCTCAGCCATGTGATGGTCTATACTCTGAATGGTATTCTGGGCTTCTGGACCCAAAGGGGCGGGGACTAACGAATTTAAACCCCAATGCTATTTCAATGGGTTTAGGGGCTTCTAGACAAAAGGGGCGTGGCCAAAAGTATCTCAACCCTCAGCCATGTCATGGTCTATACTCTAAATGGTATTCTGGGCTTCTGGACCCAAAGGGGCGGGGCCTTACGAATTTAAACCCCCAATGCTATTTCAATGGGTTTAGGGGCTTCTAGGCAAAAGGGGCGTGGCCAAAAGTATCTCAACCCTCAGCCATGTCATGGTCTATACTCTGAATGGTATTCTGGGCTTCTGGACCCAAATGGGCGGGGCCTAACGAATTTAAACCCCCAATGCTATTTCAATGGGTTTAGGGGCTTCTAGGCAAAAAGGGCGTGGCCAAAAGTATCTCAACCCTCAGCCATGTCATGGTCTATACTCTGAATGGTATTCTGGGCTTCTGGACCAAAAGGGGCGGGGCCTAACGAATTTAAACCCCCAATGCTATTTCAATGGGTTTAGGGGCTTCTAGGCAAAAGGGGCGTGGCCAAAAGTATCTCAACCATCAGCCATGTCATGGTCTATACTCTGAATGGTATTCTGGGCTTCTGGACCCAAAGGGGCGGGGCCTAACGAATTTAAACCCCCAATGCTATTTCAATGGGTTTAGGGGCTTCTAGGCAAAATGGGCGTGGCCAAAAGTATCTCAACCATCAGCCATGTCATGGTCTATACTCTGAATGGTATTCTGGGCTTCTGGACCCAAAGGGGCGGGGCCTAACGAATTTAAACCCCCAATGCTCTTTCAATGGGTTTAGGGGCTTCTAGGCAAAAGGGGCGTGGCCAAAAGTATCTCAACCCTCAGCCATGTCATGGTCTATACTCTGAATGGTATTCTGGGCTTCTGGACCAAAAGGGGCGGGGCCTAACGAATTTAAACCCCCAATGCTATTTCAATGGGTTTAGGGGCTTCTAGGCAAAAGGGGCGTGGCCAAAAGTATCTCAACCATCAGCCATGTCATGGTCTATACTCTGAATGGTATTCTGGGCTTCTGGACCCAAAGGGGCGGGGCCTAACGAATTTAAACCCCCAATGCTATTTCAATGGGTTTAGGGGCTTCTAGGCAAAATGGGCGTGGCCAAAAGTATCTCAACCATCAGCCATGTCATGGTCTATACTCTGAATGGTATTCTGGGCTTCTGGACCCAAAGGGGCGGGGCCTAACGAATTTAAACCCCCAATGCTATTTCAATGGGTTTAGGGGCTTCTAGGCAAAAGGGGCGTGGCCAAAAGTATCTCAACCCTCAGCCATGTCATGGTCTATACTCTGAATGGTATTCTGGGCTTCTGGACCCAAAGGGGCGGGGCCTAACGAATTTAAACCCCCAATGCTATTTCAATGGGTTTAGGGGCTTCTAGGCAAAAGGGGCGTGGCCAAAAGTATCTCAACCCTCAGCCATGTCATGGTCTATACTCTGAATGGTATTCTGGGCTTCTGGACCCAAAGGGGCGGGGCCTAACGAATTTAAACCCCCAATGCTATTTCAATGGGTTTAGGGGCTTCTAGGCAAAAGGGGCGTGGCCAAAAGTATCTCAACCCTCAGCCATGTCAGGGTCTATACTCTGAATGGTATTCTGGGCTTCTGGACCCAAAGGGGCGGGGCCTAACGAATTTAAACCCCCAATGCTATTTCAATGGGTTTAGGGGCTTCTAGGCAAAAGGGGCGTGGCCAAAAGTTTCTCAACCCTCAGCCATGTCATGGTCTATACTCTGAATGGTATTCTGGGCTTCTGGACCAAAAGGGGAGGGGCCTAACGAATTTAAATCCCCAATGCTATTTCAATGGGTTTAGGGGCTTCTAGGCAAAAGGGGCGTGGCCAAAAGTATCTCAACCCTCAGCCATGTGATGGTCTATACTCTGAATGGTATTCTGGGCTTCTGGACCCAAAGGGGCGGGGCCTAACGAATTTAAACCCCCAATGCTATTTCAATGGGTTTAGGGGCTTCTAGGCAAAAGGGGCGTGGCCAAAAGTATCTCAACCATCAGCCATGTCATGGTCTATACTCTGAATGGTATTCTGGGCTTCTGGACCCAAAGGGGCGGGGCCTAACGAATTTAAACCCCCAATGCTATTTCAATGGGTTTAGGGGCTTCTAGGCAAAAGGGGCGTGGCCAAAAGTATCTCAACCATCAGCCATGTCATGGTCTATACTCTGAATGGTATTCTGGGCTTCTGGACCCAAAGGGGCGGGGCCTAACGAATTTAAACCCCCAATGCTTTTTCAATGGGTTTAGGGGCTTCTAGGCAAAAGGGGTGTGACCAAAAGTTTCTCAACCCTCAGCCATGTCATGGTCTATACTCTGAATGGTATTCTGGGCTTCTGGACCAAAAGGGGAGGGGCCTAACGAATTTAAACCCCCAATGCTATTTCAATGGGTTTAGGGGCTTCTAGGCAAAAGGGGCGTGGCCAAAAGTATCTCAACCCTCAGCCATGTGATGGTCTATACTCTGAATGGTATTCTGGGCTTCTGGACCCAAAGGGGCGGGGCCTAACGAATTTAAACCCCCAATGCTATTTCAATGGGTTTAGGGGCTTCTAGGCAAAAGGGGCGTGGCCAAAAGTATCTCAACCATCAGCCATGTCATGGTCTATACTCTGAATGGTATTCTGGGCTTCTGGACCCAAAGGGGCGGGGCCTAACGAATTTAAACCCCCAATGCTATTTCAATGGGTTTAGGGGCTTCTAGGCAAAAGGGGCGTGGCCAAAAGTATCTCAACCATCAGCCATGTCATGGTCTATACTCTGAATGGTATTCTGGGCTTCTGGACCCAAAGGGGCGGGGCCTAACGAATTTAAACCCCCAATGCTTTTTCAATGGGTTTAGGGGCTTCTAGGCAAAAGGGGTGTGACCAAAAGTTTCTCAACCCTCAGCCATGTCATGGTCTATACTCTGAATGGTATTCTGGGCTTCTGGACCAAAAGGGGAGGGGCCTAACGAATTTAAACCCCCAATGCTATTTCAATGGGTTTAGGGGCTTCTAGGCAAAAGGGGCGTGGCCAAAAGTTTCTCAACCCTCAGCCATGTCATGGTCTATACTCTAAATGGTATTCTGGGCTTCTGGACCCAAAGGGGCGGGGCCTAACGAATTTAAACCCCCAATTCTATTTCAATGGGTTTAGGGGCTTCTAGGCAAAAGGGGCGTGGCCAAAAGTATCTCAACCATCAGCCATGTCATGGTCTATACTCTGAATGGTATTCTGGGCTTCTGGACCCAAAGGGGCGGGGCCTAACGAATTTAAACCCCCAATGCTTTTTCAATGGGTTTAGGGGCTTCTAGGCAAAAGGGGCGTGACCAAAAGTTTCTCAACCCTCAGCCATGTCATGGTCTATACTCTGAATGGTATTCTGGGCTTCTGGACCAAAAGGGGAGGGGCCTAACGAATTTAAACCCCCAATGCTATTTCAATGGGTTTAGGGGCTTCTAGGCAAAAGGGGCGTGGCCAAAAGTTTCTCAACCCTCAGCCATGTCATGGTCTATACTCTGAATGGTATTCTGGGCTTCTGGACCCAAAGGGGCGGGGCCTAACGAATTTAAACCCCCAATGCTATATCAATGGGTTTAGGGGCTTCTAGGCAAAAGGGGCGTGGCCAAAAGTATCTCAACCCTCAGCCATGTCATGGTCTATACTCTGAATGGTATTCTGGGCTTCTGGACCCAAAGGGGCGGGGCCTAACGAATTTAAACCCCAATGCTATTTCAATGGGTTTAGGGGCTTCTAGGCAAAAGGGGCGTGGCCAAAAGTATCTCAACCCTCAGCCATGTCATGGTCTATACTCTTAATGGTATTCTGGGCTTCTGGACCAAAAGGGGCGGGGCCTAACGAATTTAAACCCCCAATGCTATTTCAATGGGTTTAGGGGCTTATAGGCAAAAGGGGCGTGGCCAAAAGTATCTCAACCCTCAGCCATGTCATGGTCTATACTCTGAATGGTATTCTGGGCTTCTGGACCCAAAGGGGCGGGGCCTAACGAATTTAAACCCCCAATGCTATTTCAATGGGTTTAGGGGCTTCTAGGCAAAAGGGGCGTGGCCAAAAGTATCTCAACCCTCAGCCATTTCATGGTCTATACTCTGAATGGTATTCTGGGCTTCTGGACCAAAAGGGGCGGGGCCTAACGAATTTAAACCCCCAATGCTATTTCAATGGGTTTAGGGGCTTCTAGGCAAAAGGGGCGTGGCCAAAAGTATCTCAACCATCAGCCATGTCATGGTCTATACTCTGAATGGTATTCTGGGCTTCTGGACCCAAAGGGGCGGGGCCTAACGAATTTAAACCCCCAATGCTATTTCAATGGGTTTAGGGGCTTCTAGGCAAAATGGGCGTGGCCAAAAGTATCTCAACCATCAGCCATGTCATGGTCTATACTCTGAATGGTATTCTGGGCTTCTGGACCCAAAGGGGCGGGGCCTAACGAATTTAAACCCCCAATGCTATTTCAATGGGTTTAGGGGCTTCTAGGCAAAAGGGGCGTGGCCAAAAGTATCTCAACCATCAGCCATGTCATGGTCTATACTCTGAATGGTATTCTGGGCTTCTGGACCCAAAGGGGCGGAGCCTAACGAATTTAAACCCCCAATGCTTTTTCATGGGTTTAGGGGCTTCTAGGCAAAAGGGGCGTGGCCAAAAGTATCTCAACCCTCAGCCATGTCATGGTCTATACTCTTAATGGTATTCTGGGCTTCTGGATCCAAAGGGGCGGGGCCTAACGAATTTAAACCCCCAATGCTATTTCAATGGGTTTAGGGGCTTCTAGGCAAAAGGGGCGTGGCCAAAAGTATCTCAACCCTCAGCCATGTCATGGTCTATACTCTGAATGGTATTCTGGGCTTCTGGACCCAAAGGGGCGGGGCCTAACGAATTTAAACCCCCAATGCTATTTCAATGGGTTTAGGGGCTTCTAGGCAAAAGGGGCGTGGCCAAAAGTATCTCAACCCTCAACCATGTCATGGTCTATACTCTGAATGGTATTCTGGGCTTCTGGACCCAAAGGGGCGGGTCCTAACGAATTTAAACCCCCAATGCTATTTCAATGGGTTTAGGGGCTTCTAGGCAAAAGGGGCGTGGCCAAAAGTATCTCAACCCTCAGCCATGTCATGGTCTATACTCTGAATGGTATTCTGGGCTTCTGGACCCAAAGGGGCGGGGCCTAACGAATTTAAACCCCCAATTCTATTTCAATGGGTTTAGGGGCTTCTAGGCAAAAGGGGCGTGGCCAAAAGTATCTCAACCATCAGCCATGTCATGGTCTATACTCTGAATGGTATTCTGGGCTTCTGGACCCAAAGGGGCGGGGCCTAACGAATTTAAACCCCCAATGCTTTTTCAATGGGTTTAGGGGCTTCTAGGCAAAAGGGGCGTGACCAAAAGTTTCTCAACCCTCAGCCATGTCATGGTCTATACTCTGAATGGTATTCTGGGCTTCTGGACCAAAAGGGGAGGGGCCTAACGAATTTAAACCCCCAATGCTATTTCAATGGGTTTAGGGTCTTCTAGGCAAAAGGGGCGTGGCCAAAAGTTTCTCAACCCTCAGCCATGTCATGGTCTATACTCTGAATGGTATTCTGGGCTTCTGGACCCAAAGGGGCGGGGCCTAACGAATTTAAACCCCCAATGCTATTTCAATGGGTTTAGGGGCTTCTAGGCAAAAGGGGCGTGGCCAAAAGTATCTCAACCCTCAGCCATGTCATGGTCTATACTCTGAATGGTATTCTGGGCTTCTTGACCCAAATTGGCGGGGCCTAACGAATTTAAACCCCAATGCTATTTCAATGGGTTTAGGGGCTTCTAGGCAAAAGGGGCGTGGCCAAAAGTATCTCAACCCTCAGCCATGTCATGGTCTATACTCTTAATGGTATTCTGGGCTTCTGGACCAAAAGGGGCGGGGCCTAACGAATTTAAACCCCCAATGCTATTTCAATGGGTTTAGGGGCTTCTAGGCAAAAGGGGCGTGGCCAAAAGTATCTCAACCCTCAGCCATGTCATGGTCTATACTCTGAATGGTATTCTGGGCTTCTGGACCCAAAGGGGCGGGGCCTAACGAATTTAAACCCCCAATGCTAATTCAATGGGTTTAGGGGCTTCTAGGCAAAAGGGGCGTGGCCAAAAGTATCTCAACCCTCAGCCATTTCATGGTCTATACTCTGAATGGTATTCTGGGCTTCTGGACCAAAAGGGGCGGGGCCTAACGAATTTAAACCCCCAATGCTATTTCAATGGGTTTAGGGGCTTCTAGGCAAAAGGGGCGTGGCCAAAAGTATCTCAACCATCAGCCATGTCATGGTCTATACTCTGAATGGTATTCTGGGCTTCTGGACCCAAAGGGGCGGGGCCTAACGAATTTAAACCCCCAATGCTTTTTCAATGGGTTTAGGTGCTTCTAGGCAAAAGGGGCGTGGCCAAAAGTATCTCAACCCTCAGCCATGTCATGGTCTATACTCTGAATGGTATTCTGGGCTTCTGGACCAAAAGGGGCGGGGCCTAACGAATTTAAACCCCCAATGCTATTTCAATGGGTTTAGGGGCTTCTAGGCAAAAGGGGCGTGGCCAAAAGTATCTCAACCATCAGCCATGTCATGGTCTATACTCTGAATGGTATTCTGGGCTTCTGGACCAAAAGGGGCGGGGCCTAACGAATTTAAACCCCCAATGCTATTTCAATGGGTTTAGGGGCTTCTAGGCAAAAGGGGCGTGGCCAAAAGTATCTCAACCATCAGCCATGTCATGGTCTATACTCTGAATGGTATTCTGGGCTTCTGGACCCAAAGGGGCGGAGCCTAACGAATTTAAACCCCCAATGCTTTTTCATGGGTTTAGGGGCTTCTAGGCAAAAGGGGCGTGGCCAAAAGTATCTCAACCCTCAGCCATGTCATGGTCTATACTCTTAATGGTATTCTGGGCTTCTGGACCAAAAGGGGCGGGGCCTAACGAATTTAAACCCCCAATGCTATTTCAATGGGTTTAGGGGCTTCTAGGCAAAAGGGGCGTGGCCAAAAGTATCTCAACCATCAGCCATGTCATGGTCTATACTCTGAATGGTATTCTGGGCTTCTGGACCCAAAGGGGCGGGGCCTAACGAATTTAAACCCCCAATGCTATTTCAATGGGTTTAGGGGCTTCTAGGCAAAAGGGGCGTGGCCAAAAGTATCTCAACCCTCAGCCATGTCATGGTCTATATTCTGAATGGTATTCTGGGCTTCTGGACCCAAAGGGGCGGGGCCTAACGAATTTAAACCCCCAATGCTTTTTCAATGGGTTTAGGGGCTTCTAGGCAAAAGGGGCGTGACCAAAAGTTTCTCAACCCTCAGCCATGTCATGGTCTATACTCTGAATGGTATTCTGGGCTTCTGGACCAAAAGGGGCGGGGCCTAACGAATTTAAACCCCCAATGCTATTTCAATGGGTTTAGGGGCTTCTAGGCAAAAGGGGCGTGGTCAAAAGTATCTCAAACCTCAGCCATGTGATGGTCTATACTCTGAATGGTATTCTGGGCTTCTGGACCAAAAGGGGCGGGGCCTAACGAATTTAAACCCCCAATGCTATTTCAATGGGTTTAGGGGCTTCTAGGCAAAAGGGGCGTGGCCAAAAGTTTCTCAACCCTCAGCCATGTCATGGTCTATACTCTGAATGGTATTCTGGGCTTCTGGACCCAAAGGGGCGGGGCCTAACGAATTTAAACCCCCAATGCTATTTCAATGGGTTTTGGGGCTTCTAGGCAAAAGGGGCGTGGCCAAAAGTATCTCAACCCTCAGCCATGTCATGGTCTATACTCTGAATGGTATTCTGGGCTTCTGGACAAAAAGGGGCGGGGCCTAACGAATTTAAACCCCCAATGCTATTTCAATGGGTTTAGGGGCTTCTAGGCAAAAGGGGCGTGGCCAAAAGTATCTCAACCCTCAGCCATGTCATGGTCTATACTCTGAATGGTATTCTGGGCTTCTGGACCAAAAGGGGCGGGGCCTAACGAATTTAAACCCCCAATGCTATTTCAATGGGTTTAGGGGCTTCTAGGCAAAAGGGGCGTGGCTAAAAGTATCTCAACCATCAGCCATGTCATGGTCTATACTCTGAATGGTATTCTGGGCTTCTGGACCCAAAGGGGCGGGGCCTAACGAATTTAAACCCCCAATGCTATTTCAATGGGTTTAGGGGCTTCTAGGCAAAAGGGGCGTGGCCAAAAGTAACTCAACCCTCAGCCATGTCATGGTCTATACTCTGAATGGTATTCTGGGCTTCTGGACCCAAAGGGGCGGGGCCTAACGAATTTAAACCCCCAATGATATTTCAATGGGTTTAGGGGCTTCTAGGCAAAAGGGGCGTGGCTAAAAGTATCTCAACCATCAGCCATGTCATGGTCTATACTCTGAATGGTATTCTGGGCTTCTGGACCCAAAGGGGCGGGGCCTAACGAATTTAAACCCCCAATGCTATTTCAATGGGTTTAGGGGCTTCTAGGCAAAAGGGGCGTGGCCAAAAGTAACTCAACCCTCAGCCATGTCATGGTCTATACTCTGAATGTTATTCTGGGCTTCTGGACCCAAAGGGGCGGGGCCTAACGAATTTAAACCCCCAATGCTATTTCTATTGGGTTTAGGGGCTTCTAGGCAAAAGGGGCGTGGCCAAAAGTATCTCAACCCTCAGCCATGTCATGGTCTATACTCTGAATGGTATTCTGGGCTTCTGGACCAAAAGGGGCGGGGCCTAACGAATTTAAACCCCCAATGCTATTTCAATGGGTTTAGGGGCTTCTAGGCAAAAGGGGCGTGGCCAAAAGTATCTCAACCCTCAGCCATGTCATGGTCTATATTCTGAATGGTATTCTGGGCTTCTGGACCCAAAGGGGCGGGGCCTAACGAATTTAAACCCCCAATGCTTTTTCAATGGGTTTAGGGGCTTCTAGGCAAAAGGGGTGTGACCAAAAGTTTCTCAACCCTCAGCCATGTCATGGTCTATACTCTGAATGGTATTCTGGGCTTCTGGACCAAAAGGGGAGGGGCCTAACGAATTTAAACCCCCAATGCTATTTCAATGGGTTTAGGGGCTTCTAGGCAAAAGGGGCGTGGCCAAAAGTTTCTCAACCCTCAGCCATGTCATGGTCTATACTCTGAATGGTATTCTGGGCTTCTGGACCCAAAGGGGCGGGGCCTACCGAATTTAAACCCCCAATGCTAATTCAATGGGTTTAGGGGCTTCTAGGCAAAAAGGGCGTGGCCAAAAGTATCTCAACCCTCAGCCATGTCATGGTCTATACTCTGAATGGTATTCTGGGCTTCTGGACCAAAAGGGGCGGGGCCTAACGAATTTAAACCCCCAATGCTATTTCAATGGGTTTAGGGGCTTCTAGGCAAAAGGGGCGTGGCCAAAAGTATCTCAACCATCAGCCATGTCATGGTCTATACTCTGAATGGTATTCTGGGCTTCTGGACCCAAAGGGGCGGGGCCTAACGAATTTAAACCCCCAATGCTTTTTCAATGGGTTTAGGTGCTTCTAGGCAAAAGGGGCGTGGCCAAAAGTATCAACCCTCAGCCATGTCATGGTCTATACTCTGAATGGTATTCTGGGCTTCTGGACCCAAAGGGGCGGGGCCTAACGAATTTAAACCCCCAATGCTATTTCAATGGGTTTAGGGGCTTCTAGGCAAAAGGGGCGTGGCCAAAAGTATCTCAACCCTCAGCCATGTCATGGTCTATACTCTGAATGGTATTCTGGGCATCTGGACCAAAAGGGGCGGGGCCTAACGAATTTAAACCCCCAATGCTATTTCAATGGGTTTAGGGGCTTCTAGGCAAAAGGGGCGTGGCCAAAAGTTTATCAACCCTCAGCCATGTCATGGTCTATACTCTGAATGGTATTCTGGGCTTCTGGACCCAAAGGGGCGGGGCCTAACGAATTTAAACCCCCAATGCTATTTCAATGGGTTTAGGGGCTTCTAGGCAAAAGGGGCGTGGCCAAAAGTATCTCAACCATCAGCCATGTCATGGTCTATACTCTGAATGGTATTCTGGGCTTCTGGACCCAAAGGGGCGGGGCCTAACGAATTTAAACCCCCAATGCTTTTTCAATGGGTTTAGGGGCTTCTAGGCAAAAGGGGCGTGGCCAAAAGTATCTCAACCCTCAGCCATGTCATGGTCTATACTCTTAATGGTATTCTAATGCTTCTGGATCCAAAGGGGCGGGGCCTAACGAATTTAAACCCCCAATGCTATTTCAATGGGTTTAGGGGCTTCTAGGCAAAAGGGGCGTGGCCAAAAGTATCTCAACCCTCAGCCATGTCATGGTCTATACTCTGAATGGTATTCTGGGCTTCTGGACCCAAAGGGGCGGGGCCTAACGAATTTAAACCCCCAATGCTATTTCAATGGGTTTAGGGGCTTCTAGGCAAAAGGGGCGTGGCCAAAAGTATCTCAACCCTCAACCATGTCATGGTCTATACTCTGAATGGTATTCTGGGCTTCTGGACCCAAAGGGGCGGGTCCTAACGAATTTAAACCCCCAATGCTATTTCAATGGGTTTAGGGGCTTCTAGGCAAAAGGGGCGTGGCCAAAAGTATCTCAACCCTCAGCCATGTCATGGTCTATACTCTGAATGGTATTCTGGGCTTCTGGACCAAAAGGGGAGGGGCCTAACGAATTTAAACCCCCAATGCTATTTCAATGGGTTTAGGGGCTTCTAGGCAAAAAGGGCGTGGTTAAAAGTATCTCAAACCTCAGCCATGTGATGGTCTATACTCTGAATGGTATTCTGGGCTTCTGGACCCAAAGGGGCGGGGACTAACGAATTTAAACCCCAATGCTATTTCAATGGGTTTAGGGGCTTCTAGACAAAAGGGGCGTGGCCAAAAGTATCTCAACCCTCAGCCATGTCATGGTCTATACTCTAAATGGTATTCTGGGCTTCTGGACCCAAAGGGGCGGGGCCTTACGAATTTAAACCCCCAATGCTATTTCAATGGGTTTAGGGGCTTCTAGGCAAAAGGGGCGTGGCCAAAAGTATCTCAACCCTCAGCCATGTCATGGTCTATACTCTGAATGGTATTCTGGGCTTCTGGACCCAAATGGGCGGGGCCTAACGAATTTAAACCCCCAATGCTATTTCAATGGGTTTAGGGGCTTCTAGGCAAAAAGGGCGTGGCCAAAAGTATCTCAACCCTCAGCCATGTCATGGTCTATACTCTGAATGGTATTCTGGGCTTCTGGACCAAAAGGGGCGGGGCCTAACGAATTTAAACCCCCAATGCTATTTCAATGGGTTTAGGGGCTTCTAGGCAAAAGGGGCGTGGCCAAAAGTATCTCAACCATCAGCCATGTCATGGTCTATACTCTGAATGGTATTCTGGGCTTCTGGACCCAAAGGGGCGGGGCCTAACGAATTTAAACCCCCAATGCTATTTCAATGGGTTTAGGGGCTTCTAGGCAAAATGGGCGTGGCCAAAAGTATCTCAACCATCAGCCATGTCATGGTCTATACTCTGAATGGTATTCTGGGCTTCTGGACCCAAAGGGGCGGGGCCTAACGAATTTAAACCCCCAATGCTCTTTCAATGGGTTTAGGGGCTTCTAGGCAAAAGGGGCGTGGCCAAAAGTATCTCAACCCTCAGCCATGTCATGGTCTATACTCTGAATGGTATTCTGGGCTTCTGGACCAAAAGGGGCGGGGCCTAACGAATTTAAACCCCCAATGCTATTTCAATGGGTTTAGGGGCTTCTAGGCAAAAGGGGCGTGGCCAAAAGTATCTCAACCATCAGCCATGTCATGGTCTATACTCTGAATGGTATTCTGGGCTTCTGGACCCAAAGGGGCGGGGCCTAACGAATTTAAACCCCCAATGCTATTTCAATGGGTTTAGGGGCTTCTAGGCAAAATGGGCGTGGCCAAAAGTATCTCAACCATCAGCCATGTCATGGTCTATACTCTGAATGGTATTCTGGGCTTCTGGACCCAAAGGGGCGGGGCCTAACGAATTTAAACCCCCAATGCTATTTCAATGGGTTTAGGGGCTTCTAGGCAAAAGGGGCGTGGCCAAAAGTATCTCAACCCTCAGCCATGTCATGGTCTATACTCTGAATGGTATTCTGGGCTTCTGGACCCAAAGGGGCGGGGCCTAACGAATTTAAACCCCCAATGCTATTTCAATGGGTTTAGGGGCTTCTAGGCAAAAGGGGCGTGGCCAAAAGTATCTCAACCCTCAGCCATGTCATGGTCTATACTCTGAATGGTATTCTGGGCTTCTGGACCCAAAGGGGCGGGGCCTAACGAATTTAAACCCCCAATGCTATTTCAATGGGTTTAGGGGCTTCTAGGCAAAAGGGGCGTGGCCAAAAGTATCTCAACCCTCAGCCATGTCAGGGTCTATACTCTGAATGGTATTCTGGGCTTCTGGACCCAAAGGGGCGGGGCCTAACGAATTTAAACCCCCAATGCTATTTCAATGGGTTTAGGGGCTTCTAGGCAAAAGGGGCGTGGCCAAAAGTTTCTCAACCCTCAGCCATGTCATGGTCTATACTCTGAATGGTATTCTGGGCTTCTGGACCAAAAGGGGAGGGGCCTAACGAATTTAAATCCCCAATGCTATTTCAATGGGTTTAGGGGCTTCTAGGCAAAAGGGGCGTGGCCAAAAGTATCTCAACCCTCAGCCATGTGATGGTCTATACTCTGAATGGTATTCTGGGCTTCTGGACCCAAAGGGGCGGGGCCTAACGAATTTAAACCCCCAATGCTATTTCAATGGGTTTAGGGGCTTCTAGGCAAAAGGGGCGTGGCCAAAAGTATCTCAACCATCAGCCATGTCATGGTCTATACTCTGAATGGTATTCTGGGCTTCTGGACCCAAAGGGGCGGGGCCTAACGAATTTAAACCCCCAATGCTATTTCAATGGGTTTAGGGGCTTCTAGGCAAAAGGGGCGTGGCCAAAAGTATCTCAACCATCAGCCATGTCATGGTCTATACTCTGAATGGTATTCTGGGCTTCTGGACCCAAAGGGGCGGGGCCTAACGAATTTAAACCCCCAATGCTTTTTCAATGGGTTTAGGGGCTTCTAGGCAAAAGGGGTGTGACCAAAAGTTTCTCAACCCTCAGCCATGTCATGGTCTATACTCTGAATGGTATTCTGGGCTTCTGGACCAAAAGGGGAGGGGCCTAACGAATTTAAACCCCCAATGCTATTTCAATGGGTTTAGGGGCTTCTAGGCAAAAGGGGCGTGGCCAAAAGTATCTCAACCCTCAGCCATGTGATGGTCTATACTCTGAATGGTATTCTGGGCTTCTGGACCCAAAGGGGCGGGGCCTAACGAATTTAAACCCCCAATGCTATTTCAATGGGTTTAGGGGCTTCTAGGCAAAAGGGGCGTGGCCAAAAGTATCTCAACCATCAGCCATGTCATGGTCTATACTCTGAATGGTATTCTGGGCTTCTGGACCCAAAGGGGCGGGGCCTAACGAATTTAAACCCCCAATGCTATTTCAATGGGTTTAGGGGCTTCTAGGCAAAAGGGGCGTGGCCAAAAGTATCTCAACCATCAGCCATGTCATGGTCTATACTCTGAATGGTATTCTGGGCTTCTGGACCCAAAGGGGCGGGGCCTAACGAATTTAAACCCCCAATGCTTTTTCAATGGGTTTAGGGGCTTCTAGGCAAAAGGGGTGTGACCAAAAGTTTCTCAACCCTCAGCCATGTCATGGTCTATACTCTGAATGGTATTCTGGGCTTCTGGACCAAAAGGGGAGGGGCCTAACGAATTTAAACCCCCAATGCTATTTCAATGGGTTTAGGGGCTTCTAGGCAAAAGGGGCGTGGCCAAAAGTTTCTCAACCCTCAGCCATGTCATGGTCTATACTCTAAATGGTATTCTGGGCTTCTGGACCCAAAGGGGCGGGGCCTAACGAATTTAAACCCCCAATTCTATTTCAATGGGTTTAGGGGCTTCTAGGCAAAAGGGGCGTGGCCAAAAGTATCTCAACCATCAGCCATGTCATGGTCTATACTCTGAATGGTATTCTGGGCTTCTGGACCCAAAGGGGCGGGGCCTAACGAATTTAAACCCCCAATGCTTTTTCAATGGGTTTAGGGGCTTCTAGGCAAAAGGGGCGTGACCAAAAGTTTCTCAACCCTCAGCCATGTCATGGTCTATACTCTGAATGGTATTCTGGGCTTCTGGACCAAAAGGGGAGGGGCCTAACGAATTTAAACCCCCAATGCTATTTCAATGGGTTTAGGGGCTTCTAGGCAAAAGGGGCGTGGCCAAAAGTTTCTCAACCCTCAGCCATGTCATGGTCTATACTCTGAATGGTATTCTGGGCTTCTGGACCCAAAGGGGCGGGGCCTAACGAATTTAAACCCCCAATGCTATATCAATGGGTTTAGGGGCTTCTAGGCAAAAGGGGCGTGGCCAAAAGTATCTCAACCCTCAGCCATGTCATGGTCTATACTCTGAATGGTATTCTGGGCTTCTGGACCCAAAGGGGCGGGGCCTAACGAATTTAAACCCCAATGCTATTTCAATGGGTTTAGGGGCTTCTAGGCAAAAGGGGCGTGGCCAAAAGTATCTCAACCCTCAGCCATGTCATGGTCTATACTCTTAATGGTATTCTGGGCTTCTGGACCAAAAGGGGCGGGGCCTAACGAATTTAAACCCCCAATGCTATTTCAATGGGTTTAGGGGCTTATAGGCAAAAGGGGCGTGGCCAAAAGTATCTCAACCCTCAGCCATGTCATGGTCTATACTCTGAATGGTATTCTGGGCTTCTGGACCCAAAGGGGCGGGGCCTAACGAATTTAAACCCCCAATGCTATTTCAATGGGTTTAGGGGCTTCTAGGCAAAAGGGGCGTGGCCAAAAGTATCTCAACCCTCAGCCATTTCATGGTCTATACTCTGAATGGTATTCTGGGCTTCTGGACCAAAAGGGGCGGGGCCTAACGAATTTAAACCCCCAATGCTATTTCAATGGGTTTAGGGGCTTCTAGGCAAAAGGGGCGTGGCCAAAAGTATCTCAACCATCAGCCATGTCATGGTCTATACTCTGAATGGTATTCTGGGCTTCTGGACCCAAAGGGGCGGGGCCTAACGAATTTAAACCCCCAATGCTATTTCAATGGGTTTAGGGGCTTCTAGGCAAAATGGGCGTGGCCAAAAGTATCTCAACCATCAGCCATGTCATGGTCTATACTCTGAATGGTATTCTGGGCTTCTGGACCCAAAGGGGCGGGGCCTAACGAATTTAAACCCCCAATGCTATTTCAATGGGTTTAGGGGCTTCTAGGCAAAAGGGGCGTGGCCAAAAGTATCTCAACCATCAGCCATGTCATGGTCTATACTCTGAATGGTATTCTGGGCTTCTGGACCCAAAGGGGCGGAGCCTAACGAATTTAAACCCCCAATGCTTTTTCATGGGTTTAGGGGCTTCTAGGCAAAAGGGGCGTGGCCAAAAGTATCTCAACCCTCAGCCATGTCATGGTCTATACTCTGAATGGTATTCTGGGCTTCTGGACCCAAAGGGGCGGGGCCTAACGAATTTAAACCCCCAATTCTATTTCAATGGGTTTAGGGGCTTCTAGGCAAAAGGGGCGTGGCCAAAAGTATCTCAACCATCAGCCATGTCATGGTCTATACTCTGAATGGTATTCTGGGCTTCTGGACCCAAAGGGGCGGGGCCTAACGAATTTAAACCCCCAATGCTTTTTCAATGGGTTTAGGGGCTTCTAGGCAAAAGGGGCGTGACCAAAAGTTTCTCAACCCTCAGCCATGTCATGGTCTATACTCTGAATGGTATTCTGGGCTTCTGGACCAAAAGGGGAGGGGCCTAACGAATTTAAACCCCCAATGCTATTTCAATGGGTTTAGGGGCTTCTAGGCAAAAGGGGCGTGGCCAAAAGTTTCTCAACCCTCAGCCATGTCATGGTCTATACTCTGAATGGTATTCTGGGCTTCTGGACCCAAAGGGGCGGGGCCTAACGAATTTAAACCCCCAATGCTATTTCAATGGGTTTAGGGGCTTCTAGGCAAAAGGGGCGTGGCCAAAAGTATCTCAACCCTCAGCCATGTCATGGTCTATACTCTGAATGGTATTCTGGGCTTCTTGACCCAAATTGGCGGGGCCTAACGAATTTAAACCCCAATGCTATTTCAATGGGTTTAGGGGCTTCTAGGCAAAAGGGGCGTGGCCAAAAGTATCTCAACCCTCAGCCATGTCATGGTCTATACTCTTAATGGTATTCTGGGCTTCTGGACCAAAAGGGGCGGGGCCTAACGAATTTAAACCCCCAATGCTATTTCAATGGGTTTAGGGGCTTCTAGGCAAAAGGGGCGTGGCCAAAAGTATCTCAACCCTCAGCCATGTCATGGTCTATACTCTGAATGGTATTCTGGGCTTCTGGACCCAAAGGGGCGGGGCCTAACGAATTTAAACCCCCAATGCTAATTCAATGGGTTTAGGGGCTTCTAGGCAAAAGGGGCGTGGCCAAAAGTATCTCAACCCTCAGCCATTTCATGGTCTATACTCTGAATGGTATTCTGGGCTTCTGGACCAAAAGGGGCGGGGCCTAACGAATTTAAACCCCCAATGCTATTTCAATGGGTTTAGGGGCTTCTAGGCAAAAGGGGCGTGGCCAAAAGTATCTCAACCATCAGCCATGTCATGGTCTATACTCTGAATGGTATTCTGGGCTTCTGGACCCAAAGGGGCGGGGCCTAACGAATTTAAACCCCCAATGCTTTTTCAATGGGTTTAGGTGCTTCTAGGCAAAAGGGGCGTGGCCAAAAGTATCTCAACCCTCAGCCATGTCATGGTCTATACTCTGAATGGTATTCTGGGCTTCTGGACCAAAAGGGGCGGGGCCTAACGAATTTAAACCCCCAATGCTATTTCAATGGGTTTAGGGGCTTCTAGGCAAAAGGGGCGTGGCCAAAAGTATCTCAACCATCAGCCATGTCATGGTCTATACTCTGAATGGTATTCTGGGCTTCTGGACCAAAAGGGGCGGGGCCTAACGAATTTAAACCCCCAATGCTATTTCAATGGGTTTAGGGGCTTCTAGGCAAAAGGGGCGTGGCCAAAAGTATCTCAACCATCAGCCATGTCATGGTCTATACTCTGAATGGTATTCTGGGCTTCTGGACCCAAAGGGGCGGAGCCTAACGAATTTAAACCCCCAATGCTTTTTCATGGGTTTAGGGGCTTCTAGGCAAAAGGGGCGTGGCCAAAAGTATCTCAACCCTCAGCCATGTGATGGTCTATACTCTGAATGGTATTCTGGGCTTCTGGACCCAAAGGGGCGGGGCCTAACGAATTTAAACCCCCAATGCTATTTCAATGGGTTTAGGGGCTTCTAGGCAAAAGGGGCGTGGCCAAAAGTATCTCAACCATCAGCCATGTCATGGTCTATACTCTGAATGGTATTCTGGGCTTCTGGACCCAAAGGGGCGGGGCCTAACGAATTTAAACCCCCAATGCTATTTCAATGGGTTTAGGGGCTTCTAGGCAAAAGGGGCGTGGCCAAAAGTATCTCAACCATCAGCCATGTCATGGTCTATACTCTGAATGGTATTCTGGGCTTCTGGACCCAAAGGGGCGGGGCCTAACGAATTTAAACCCCCAATGCTTTTTCAATGGGTTTAGGGGCTTCTAGGCAAAAGGGGTGTGACCAAAAGTTTCTCAACCCTCAGCCATGTCATGGTCTATACTCTGAATGGTATTCTGGGCTTCTGGACCAAAAGGGGAGGGGCCTAACGAATTTAAACCCCCAATGCTATTTCAATGGGTTTAGGGGCTTCTAGGCAAAAGGGGCGTGGCCAAAAGTTTCTCAACCCTCAGCCATGTCATGGTCTATACTCTAAATGGTATTCTGGGCTTCTGGACCCAAAGGGGCGGGGCCTAACGAATTTAAACCCCCAATTCTATTTCAATGGGTTTAGGGGCTTCTAGGCAAAAGGGGCGTGGCCAAAAGTATCTCAACCATCAGCCATGTCATGGTCTATACTCTGAATGGTATTCTGGGCTTCTGGACCCAAAGGGGCGGGGCCTAACGAATTTAAACCCCCAATGCTTTTTCAATGGGTTTAGGGGCTTCTAGGCAAAAGGGGCGTGACCAAAAGTTTCTCAACCCTCAGCCATGTCATGGTCTATACTCTGAATGGTATTCTGGGCTTCTGGACCAAAAGGGGAGGGGCCTAACGAATTTAAACCCCCAATGCTATTTCAATGGGTTTAGGGGCTTCTAGGCAAAAGGGGCGTGGCCAAAAGTTTCTCAACCCTCAGCCATGTCATGGTCTATACTCTGAATGGTATTCTGGGCTTCTGGACCCAAAGGGGCGGGGCCTAACGAATTTAAACCCCCAATGCTATATCAATGGGTTTAGGGGCTTCTAGGCAAAAGGGGCGTGGCCAAAAGTATCTCAACCCTCAGCCATGTCATGGTCTATACTCTGAATGGTATTCTGGGCTTCTGGACCCAAAGGGGCGGGGCCTAACGAATTTAAACCCCAATGCTATTTCAATGGGTTTAGGGGCTTCTAGGCAAAAGGGGCGTGGCCAAAAGTATCTCAACCCTCAGCCATGTCATGGTCTATACTCTTAATGGTATTCTGGGCTTCTGGACCAAAAGGGGCGGGGCCTAACGAATTTAAACCCCCAATGCTATTTCAATGGGTTTAGGGGCTTATAGGCAAAAGGGGCGTGGCCAAAAGTATCTCAACCCTCAGCCATGTCATGGTCTATACTCTGAATGGTATTCTGGGCTTCTGGACCCAAAGGGGCGGGGCCTAACGAATTTAAACCCCCAATGCTATTTCAATGGGTTTAGGGGCTTCTAGGCAAAAGGGGCGTGGCCAAAAGTATCTCAACCCTCAGCCATTTCATGGTCTATACTCTGAATGGTATTCTGGGCTTCTGGACCAAAAGGGGCGGGGCCTAACGAATTTAAACCCCCAATGCTATTTCAATGGGTTTAGGGGCTTCTAGGCAAAAGGGGCGTGGCCAAAAGTATCTCAACCATCAGCCATGTCATGGTCTATACTCTGAATGGTATTCTGGGCTTCTGGACCCAAAGGGGCGGGGCCTAACGAATTTAAACCCCCAATGCTATTTCAATGGGTTTAGGGGCTTCTAGGCAAAATGGGCGTGGCCAAAAGTATCTCAACCATCAGCCATGTCATGGTCTATACTCTGAATGGTATTCTGGGCTTCTGGACCCAAAGGGGCGGGGCCTAACGAATTTAAACCCCCAATGCTATTTCAATGGGTTTAGGGGCTTCTAGGCAAAAGGGGCGTGGCCAAAAGTATCTCAACCATCAGCCATGTCATGGTCTATACTCTGAATGGTATTCTGGGCTTCTGGACCCAAAGGGGCGGAGCCTAACGAATTTAAACCCCCAATGCTTTTTCATGGGTTTAGGGGCTTCTAGGCAAAAGGGGCGTGGCCAAAAGTATCTCAACCCTCAGCCATGTCATGGTCTATACTCTTAATGGTATTCTGGGCTTCTGGATCCAAAGGGGCGGGGCCTAACGAATTTAAACCCCCAATGCTATTTCAATGGGTTTAGGGGCTTCTAGGCAAAAGGGGCGTGGCCAAAAGTATCTCAACCCTCAGCCATGTCATGGTCTATACTCTGAATGGTATTCTGGGCTTCTGGACCCAAAGGGGCGGGGCCTAACGAATTTAAACCCCCAATGCTATTTCAATGGGTTTAGGGGCTTCTAGGCAAAAGGGGCGTGGCCAAAAGTATCTCAACCCTCAACCATGTCATGGTCTATACTCTGAATGGTATTCTGGGCTTCTGGACCCAAAGGGGCGGGTCCTAACGAATTTAAACCCCCAATGCTATTTCAATGGGTTTAGGGGCTTCTAGGCAAAAGGGGCGTGGCCAAAAGTATCTCAACCCTCAGCCATGTCATGGTCTATACTCTGAATGGTATTCTGGGCTTCTGGACCCAAAGGGGCGGGGCCTAACGAATTTAAACCCCCAATTCTATTTCAATGGGTTTAGGGGCTTCTAGGCAAAAGGGGCGTGGCCAAAAGTATCTCAACCATCAGCCATGTCATGGTCTATACTCTGAATGGTATTCTGGGCTTCTGGACCCAAAGGGGCGGGGCCTAACGAATTTAAACCCCCAATGCTTTTTCAATGGGTTTAGGGGCTTCTAGGCAAAAGGGGCGTGACCAAAAGTTTCTCAACCCTCAGCCATGTCATGGTCTATACTCTGAATGGTATTCTGGGCTTCTGGACCAAAAGGGGAGGGGCCTAACGAATTTAAACCCCCAATGCTATTTCAATGGGTTTAGGGGCTTCTAGGCAAAAGGGGCGTGGCCAAAAGTTTCTCAACCCTCAGCCATGTCATGGTCTATACTCTGAATGGTATTCTGGGCTTCTGGACCCAAAGGGGCGGGGCCTAACGAATTTAAACCCCCAATGCTATTTCAATGGGTTTAGGGGCTTCTAGGCAAAAGGGGCGTGGCCAAAAGTATCTCAACCCTCAGCCATGTCATGGTCTATACTCTGAATGGTATTCTGGGCTTCTTGACCCAAATTGGCGGGGCCTAACGAATTTAAACCCCAATGCTATTTCAATGGGTTTAGGGGCTTCTAGGCAAAAGGGGCGTGGCCAAAAGTATCTCAACCCTCAGCCATGTCATGGTCTATACTCTTAATGGTATTCTGGGCTTCTGGACCAAAAGGGGCGGGGCCTAACGAATTTAAACCCCCAATGCTATTTCAATGGGTTTAGGGGCTTCTAGGCAAAAGGGGCGTGGCCAAAAGTATCTCAACCCTCAGCCATGTCATGGTCTATACTCTGAATGGTATTCTGGGCTTCTGGACCCAAAGGGGCGGGGCCTAACGAATTTAAACCCCCAATGCTAATTCAATGGGTTTAGGGGCTTCTAGGCAAAAGGGGCGTGGCCAAAAGTATCTCAACCCTCAGCCATTTCATGGTCTATACTCTGAATGGTATTCTGGGCTTCTGGACCAAAAGGGGCGGGGCCTAACGAATTTAAACCCCCAATGCTATTTCAATGGGTTTAGGGGCTTCTAGGCAAAAGGGGCGTGGCCAAAAGTATCTCAACCATCAGCCATGTCATGGTCTATACTCTGAATGGTATTCTGGGCTTCTGGACCCAAAGGGGCGGGGCCTAACGAATTTAAACCCCCAATGCTTTTTCAATGGGTTTAGGTGCTTCTAGGCAAAAGGGGCGTGGCCAAAAGTATCTCAACCCTCAGCCATGTCATGGTCTATACTCTGAATGGTATTCTGGGCTTCTGGACCAAAAGGGGCGGGGCCTAACGAATTTAAACCCCCAATGCTATTTCAATGGGTTTAGGGGCTTCTAGGCAAAAGGGGCGTGGCCAAAAGTATCTCAACCATCAGCCATGTCATGGTCTATACTCTGAATGGTATTCTGGGCTTCTGGACCAAAAGGGGCGGGGCCTAACGAATTTAAACCCCCAATGCTATTTCAATGGGTTTAGGGGCTTCTAGGCAAAAGGGGCGTGGCCAAAAGTATCTCAACCATCAGCCATGTCATGGTCTATACTCTGAATGGTATTCTGGGCTTCTGGACCCAAAGGGGCGGAGCCTAACGAATTTAAACCCCCAATGCTTTTTCATGGGTTTAGGGGCTTCTAGGCAAAAGGGGCGTGGCCAAAAGTATCTCAACCCTCAGCCATGTCATGGTCTATACTCTTAATGGTATTCTGGGCTTCTGGATCCAAAGGGGCGGGGCCTAACGAATTTAAACCCCCAATGCTATTTCAATGGGTTTAGGGGCTTCTAGGCAAAAGGGGCGTGGCCAAAAGTTTCTCAACCCTCAGCCATGTCATGGTCTATACTCTGAATGGTATTCTGGGCTTCTGGACCCAAAGGGGCGGGGCCTAACGAATTTAAACCCCCAATGCTATTTCAATGGGTTTAGGGGCTTCTAGGCAAAAGGGGCGTGGCCAAAAGTATCTCAACCCTCAACCATGTCATGGTCTATACTCTGAATGGTATTCTGGGCTTCTGGACCCAAAGGGGCGGGTCCTAACGAATTTAAACCCCCAATGCTATTTCAATGGGTTTAGGGGCTTCTAGGCAAAAGGGGCGTGGCCAAAAGTATCTCAACCCTCAGCCATGTCATGGTCTATACTCTGAATGGTATTCTGGGCTTCTGGACCAAAAGGGGAGGGGCCTAACGAATTTAAACCCCCAATGCTATTTCAATGGGTTTAGGGGCTTCTAGGCAAAAGGGGCGTGGCCAAAAGTATTTCAACCCTCAGCCATGTCATGGTCTATACTCTGAATGGTATTCTGGGCTTCTGGACCCAAATGGGCGGGGCCTAACGAATTTAAACCCCCAATGCTATTTCAATAGGTTTAGGGGCTTCTAGGCAAAAGGGGCGTGGCCAAAAGTATCTCAACCCTCAGCCATGTCATGGTCTATACTCTGAATGGTATTCTGGGCTTCTGGACCAAAAAGGGCGGGGCCTAACGAATTTAAACCCCCAATGCTATTTCAATGGGTTTAGGGGCTTCTAGGCAAAAGGGGCGTGGCCAAAAGTATCTCAACCATCAGCCATGTCATGGTCTATACTCTGAATGGTATTCTGGGCTTCTGGACCCAAAGGGGCGGGGCCTAACGAATTTAAACCCCCAATGCTATTTCAATGGGTTTAGGGGCTTCTAGGCAAAAGGGGCGTGGCCAAAAGTATCTCAACCCTCAGCCATGTCATGGTCTATACTCTGAATGGTATTCTGGGCTTCTGGACCCAAAGGGGCGGGGCCTAACGAATTTAAACCCCCAATGCTATTTCAATGGGTTTAGGGGCTTCTAGGCAAAAGGGGCGTGGCCAAAAGTATCTCAACCCTCAGCCATGTCATGGTCTATACTCTGAATGGTATTCTGTGCTTCTGGACCCAAAGGGGCGGGGCCTAACGAATTTAAACCCCCAATTCTATTTCAATGGGTTTAGGGGCTTCTAGGCAAAAGGGGCGTGGCCAAAAGTATCTCAACCATCAGCCATGTCATGGTCTATACTCTGAATGGTATTCTGGGCTTCTGGACCCAAAGGGGCGGGGCCTAACGAATTTAAACCCCCAATGCTTTTTCAATGGGTTTAGGGGCTTCTAGGCAAAAGGGGCGTGACCAAAAGTTTCTCAACCCTCAGCCATGTCATGGTCTATACTCTGAATGGTATTCTGGGCTTCTGGACCAAAAGGGGAGGGGCCTAACGAATTTAAACCCCCAATGCTATTTCAATGGGTTTAGGGGCTTCTAGGCAAAAGGGGCGTGGCCAAAAGTTTCTCAACCCTCAGCCATGTCATGTTCTATACTCTGAATGGTATTCTGGGCTTCTGGACCCAAAGGGGCGGGGCCTAACGAATTTAAACCCCCAATGCTATTTCAATGGGTTTAGGGGCTTCTAGGCAAAAGGGGCGTGGCCAAAAGTATCTCAACCCTCAGCCATGTCATGGTCTATACTCTGAATGGTATTCTGGGCTTCTGGACCCAAAGGGGCGGGGCCTAACGAATTTAAACCCCAATGCTATTTCAATGGGTTTAGGGGCTTCTAGGCAAAAGGGGCGTGGCCAAAAGTATCTCAACCCTCAGCCATGTCATGGTCTATACTCTTAATGGTATTCTGGGCTTCTGGACCCAAAGGGGCGGGGCCTAACGAATTTAAACCCCCAATGCTATTTCAATGGGTTTAGGGGCTTCTAGGCAAAAGGGGCGTGGCCAAAAGTATCTCAACCCTCAGCCATGTCATGGTCTATACTCTGAATGGTATTCTGGGCTTCTGGACCAAAAGGGGCGGGGCCTAACGAATTTAAACCCCCAATGCTATTTCAATGGGTTTAGGGGCTTCTAGGCAAAAGGGGCGTGGCCAGAAGTTTCTCAACCCTCAGCCATGTCATGGTCTATACTCTGAATGGTATTCTGGGCTTCTGGACCCAAAGGGGCGGGGCCTAACGAATTTAAACCCCCAATGCTATTTCAATGGGTTTAGGGGCTTCTAGGCAAAAGGGGCGTGGCTAAAAGTATCTCAACCATCAGCCATGTCATGGTCTATACTCTGAATGGTATTCTGGGCTTCTGGACCCAAAGGGGCGGGGCCTAACGAATTTAAACCTCCAATGCTATTTCAATGGGTTTAGGGGCTTCTAGGCAAAAGGGGCGTGGCCAAAAGTAACTCAACCCTCAGCCATGTCATGGTCTATACTCTGAATGTTATTCTGGGCTTCTGGACCCAAAGGGGCGGGGCCTAACGAATTTAAACCCCCAATGCTATTTCAATGGGTTTAGGGGCTTCTAGGCAAAAGGGGCGTGGCCAAAAGTATCTCAACCCTCAGCCATGTCATGGTCTATACTCTGAATGGTATTCTGGGCTTCTGGACCCAAAGGGGCGGGGCCTAACGAATTTAAACCCCCAATGCTTTTTCAATGGGTTTAGGGGCTTCTAGGCAAAAGGGGCGTGACCAAAAGTTTCTCAACCCTCAGCCATGTCATGGTCTATACTCTAAATGGTATTCTGGGCTTCTGGACCCAAAGGGGCGGGGCCTAACGAATTTAAACCCCCAATTCTATTTCAATGGGTTTAGGGGCTTCTAGGCAAAAGGGGCGTGGCCAAAAGTATCTCAACCATCAGCCATGTCATGGTCTATACTCTGAATGGTATTCTGGGCTTCTGGACCCAAAGGGGCGGGGCCTAACGAATTTAAACCCCCAATGCTTTTTCAATGGGTTTAGGGGCTTCTAGGCAAAAGGGGCGTGACCAAAAGTTTCTCAACCCTCAGCCATGTCATGGTCTATACTCTGAATGGTATTCTGGGCTTCTGGACCAAAAGGGGAGGGGCCTAACGAATTTAAACCCCCAATGCTATTTCAATGGGTTTAGGGGCTTCTAGGCAAAAGGGGCGTGGCCAAAAGTTTCTCAACCCTCAGCCATGTCATGGTCTATACTCTGAATGGTATTCTGGGCTTCTGGACCCAAAGGGGCGGGGCCTAACGAATTTAAACCCCCAATGCTATTTCAATGGGTTTAGGGGCTTCTAGGCAAAAGGGGCGTGACCAAAAGTTTCTCAACCCTCAGCCATGTCATGGTCTATACTCTAAATGGTATTCTGGGCTTCTGGACCCAAAGGGGCGGGGCCTAACGAATTTAAACCCCCAATTCTATTTCAATGGGTTTAGGGGCTTCTAGGCAAAAGGGGCGTGGCCAAAAGTATCTCAACCATCAGCCATGTCATGGTCTATACTCTGAATGGTATTCTGGGCTTCTGGACCCAAAGGGGCGGGGCCTAACGAATTTAAACCCCCAATGCTTTTTCAATGGGTTTAGGGGCTTCTAGGCAAAAGGGGCGTGACCAAAAGTTTCTCAACCCTCAGCCATGTCATGGTCTATACTCTGAATGGTATTCTGGGCTTCTGGACCAAAAGGGGAGGGGCCTAACGAATTTAAACCCCCAATGCTATTTCAATGGGTTTAGGGGCTTCTAGGCAAAAGGGGCGTGGCCAAAAGTATTTCAACCCTCAGCCATGTCATGGTCTATACTCTGAATGGTATTCTGGGCTTCTGGACCCAAATGGGCGGGGCCTAACGAATTTAAACCCCCAATGCTATTTCAATGGGTTTAGGGGCTTCTAGGCAAAAGGGGCGTGGCCAAAAGTATCTCAACCCTCAGCCATGTCATGGTCTATACTCTGAATTGTATTCTGGGCTTCTGGACCAAAAAGGGCGGGGCCTAACGAATTTAAACCCCCAATGCTATTTCAATGGGTTTAGGGGCTTCTAGGCAAAAGGGGCGTGGCCAAAAGTATCTCAACCATCAGCCATGTCATGGTCTATACTCTGAATGGTATTCTGGGCTTCTGGACCCAAAGGGGCGGGGCCTAACGAATTTAAACCCCCAATGCTATTTCAATGGGTTTAGGGGCTTCTAGGCAAAAGGGGCGTGGCCAAAAGTATCTCAACCCTCAGCCATGTCATGGTCTATACTCTGAATGGTATTCTGGGCTTCTGGACCCAAAGGGGCGGGGCCTAACGAATTTAAACCCCCAATGCTATTTCAATGGGTTTAGGGGCTTCTAGGCAAAAGGGGCGTGGCCAAAAGTATCTCAACCCTCAGCCATGTCATGGTCTATACTCTGAATGGTATTCTGGGCTTCTGGACCCAAAGGGGCGGGGCCTAACGAATTTAAAACCCCAATTCTATTTCAATGGGTTTAGGGGCTTCTAGGCAAAAGGGGCGTGGCCAAAAGTATCTCAACCATCAGCCATGTCATGGTCTATACTCTGAATGGTATTCTGGGCTTCTGGACCCAAAGGGGCGGGGCCTAACGAATTTAAACCCCCAATGCTTTTTCAATGGGTTTAGGGGCTTCTAGGCAAAAGGGGCGTGACCAAAAGTTTCTCAACCCTCAGCCATGTCATGGTCTATACTCTGAATGGTATTCTGGGCTTCTGGACCAAAAGGGGAGGGGCCTAACGAATTTAAACCCCCAATGCTATTTCAATGGGTTTAGGGGCTTCTAGGCAAAAGGGGCGTGGCCAAAAGTTTCTCAACCCTCAGCCATGTCATGGTCTATACTCTGAATGGTATTCTGGGCTTCTGGACCCAAAGGGGCGGGGCCTAACGAATTTAAACCCCCAATGCTATTTCAATGGGTTTAGGGGCTTCTAGGCAAAAGGGGCGTGGCCAAAAGTATCTCAACCCTCAGCCATGTCATGGTCTATACTCTGAATGGTATTCTGGGCTTCTGGACCCAAAGGGGCGGGGCCTAACGAATTTAAACCCCAATGCTATTTCAATGGGTTTAGGGGCTTCTAGGCAAAAGGGGCGTGGCCAAAAGTATCTCAACCCTCAGCCATGTCATGGTCTATACTCTTAATGGTATTCTGGGCTTCTGGACCCAAAGGGGCGGGGCCTAACGAATTTAAACCCCCAATGCTATTTCAATGGGTTTAGGGGCTTCTAGGCAAAAGGGGCGTGGCCAAAAGTATCTCAACCCTCAGCCATGTCATGGTCTATACTCTGAATGGTATTCTGGGCTTCTGGACCAAAAGGGGCGGGGCCTAACGAATTTAAACCCCCAATGCTATTTCAATGGGTTTAGGGGCTTCTAGGCAAAAGGGGCGTGGCCAGAAGTTTCTCAACCCTCAGCCATGTCATGGTCTATACTCTGAATGGTATTCTGGGCTTCTGGACCCAAAGGGGCGGGGCCTAACGAATTTAAACCCCCAATGCTATTTCAATGGGTTTAGGGGCTTCTAGGCAAAAGGGGCGTGGCTAAAAGTATCTCAACCATCAGCCATGTCATGGTCTATACTCTGAATGGTATTCTGGGCTTCTGGACCCAAAGGGGCGGGGCCTAACGAATTTAAACCTCCAATGCTATTTCAATGGGTTTAGGGGCTTCTAGGCAAAAGGGGCGTGGCCAAAAGTAACTCAACCCTCAGCCATGTCATGGTCTATACTCTGAATGTTATTCTGGGCTTCTGGACCCAAAGGGGCGGGGCCTAACGAATTTAAACCCCCAATGCTTTTTCAATGGGTTTAGGGGCTTCTAGGCAAAAGGGGCGTGACCAAAAGTTTCTCAACCCTCAGCCATGTCATGGTCTATACTCTAAATGGTATTCTGGGCTTCTGGACCCAAAGGGGCGGGGCCTAACGAATTTAAACCCCCAATTCTATTTCAATGGGTTTAGGGGCTTCTAGGCAAAAGGGGCGTGGCCAAAAGTATCTCAACCATCAGCCATGTCATGGTCTATACTCTGAATGGTATTCTGGGCTTCTGGACCCAAAGGGGCGGGGCCTAACGAATTTAAACCCCCAATGCTTTTTCAATGGGTTTAGGGGCTTCTAGGCAAAAGGGGCGTGACCAAAAGTTTCTCAACCCTCAGCCATGTCATGGTCTATACTCTGAATGGTATTCTGGGCTTCTGGACCAAAAGGGGAGGGGCCTAACGAATTTAAACCCCCAATGCTATTTCAATGGGTTTAGGGGCTTCTAGGCAAAAGGGGCGTGGCCAAAAGTTTCTCAACCCTCAGCCATGTCATGGTCTATACTCTGAATGGTATTCTGGGCTTCTGGACCCAAAGGGGCGGGGCCTAACGAATTTAAACCCCCAATGCTATTTCAATGGGTTTAGGGGCTTCTAGGCAAAAGGGGCGTGGCCAAAAGTATCTCAACCCTCAGCCATGTCATGGTCTATACTCTGAATGGTATTCTGGGCTTCTGGACCCAAAGGGGCGGGGCCTAACGAATTTAAACCCCAATGCTATTTCAATGGGTTTAGGGGCTTCTAGGCAAAAGGGGCGTGGCCAAAAGTATCTCAACCCTCAGCCATGTCATGGTCTATACTCTTAATGGTATTCTGGGCTTCTGGACCCAAAGGGGCGGGGCCTAACGAATTTAAACCCCCAATGCTATTTCAATGGGTTTAGGGGCTTCTAGGCAAAAGGGGCGTGGCCAAAAGTATCTCAACCCTCAGCCATGTCATGGTCTATACTCTGAATGGTATTCTGGGCTTCTGGACCAAAAGGGGCGGGGCCTAACGAATTTAAACCCCCAATGCTATTTCAATGGGTTTAGGGGCTTCTAGGCAAAAGGGGCGTGGCCAGAAGTTTCTCAACCCTCAGCCATGTCATGGTCTATACTCTGAATGGTATTCTGGGCTTCTGGACCCAAAGGGGCGGGGCCTAACGAATTTAAACCCCCAATGCTATTTCAATGGGTTTAGGGGCTTCTAGGCAAAAGGGGCGTGGCTAAAAGTATCTCAACCATCAGCCATGTCATGGTCTATACTCTGAATGGTATTCTGGGCTTCTGGACCCAAAGGGGCGGGGCCTAACGAATTTAAACCTCCAATGCTATTTCAATGGGTTTAGGGGCTTCTAGGCAAAAGGGGCGTGGCCAAAAGTAACTCAACCCTCAGCCATGTCATGGTCTATACTCTGAATGTTATTCTGGGCTTCTGGACCCAAAGGGGCGGGGCCTAACGAATTTAAACCCCCAATGCTATTTCAATGGGTTTAGGGGCTTCTAGGCAAAAGGGGCGTGGCCAAAAGTATCTCAACCCTCAGCCATGTCATGGTCTATACTCTGAATGGTATTCTGGGCTTCTGGACCCAAAGGGGCGGGGCCTAACGAATTTAAACCCCCAATGCTATTTCAATGGGTTTAGGGGCTTCTAGGCAAAAGGGGCGTGGCCAAAAGTATCTCAACCCTCAGCCATGTCATGGTCTATATTCTGAATGGTATTCTGGGCTTCTGGACCCAAAGGGGCGGGGCCTAACGAATTTAAACCCCCAATGCTTTTTCAATGGGTTTAGGGGCTTCTAGGCAAAAGGGGTGTGACCAAAAGTTTCTCAACCCTCAGCCATGTCATGGTCTATACTCTGAATGGTATTCTGGGCTTCTGGACAAAAAGGGGAGGGGCCTAACGAATTTAAACCCCCAATGCTATTTCAATGGGTTTAGGGGCTTCTAGGCAAAAGGGGCGTGGCCAAAAGTATCTCAACCCTCAGCCATGTCATGGTCTATACTCTGAATGGTATTCTGGGCTTCTGGACCAAAAGGGGCGGGGCCTAACGAATTTAAACCCCCAATGCTATTTCAATGGGTTTAGGGGCTTCTAGGCAAAAGGGGCGTGGTCAAAAGTATCTCAAACCTCAGCCATGTGATGGTCTATACTCTGAATGGTATTCTAAGCTTCTGGACCAAAAGGGGCGGGGCCTAACGAATTTAAACCCCCAATGCTATTTCAATGGGTTTAGGATCTTCTAGGCAAAAGGGGCGTGGCCAAAAGTTTCTCAACCCTCAGCCATGTCATGGTCTATACTCTGAATGGTATTCTGGGCTTCTGGATCCAAAGGGGCGGGGCCTAACGAATTTAAACCCCCAATGCTTTTTCAATGGGTTTAGGGGCTTCTAGGCAAAAGGGGTGTGACCAAAAGTTTCTCAACCCTCAGCCATGTCATGGTCTATACTCTGAATGGTATTCTGGGCTTCTGGACAAAAAGGGGAGGGGCCTAACGAATTTAAACCCCCAATGCTATTTCAATGGGTTTAGGGGCTTCTAGGCAAAAGGGGCGTGGCCAAAAGTTTCTCAACCCTCAGCCATGTCATGGTCTATACTCTGAATGGTATTCTGGGCTTCTGGACCCAAAGGGGCGGGGCCTAACGAATTTAAACCCCCAATGCTAATTCAATGGGTTTAGGGGCTTCTAGGCAAAAGGGGCGTGGCCAAAAGTATCTCAACCCTCAGCCATGTCATGGTCTATACTCTGAATGGTATTCTGAGCTTCTGGACCCAAAGGGGCGGGGCCTAACGAATTTAAACCCCCAATGCTATTTCAATGGGTTTTGGGGCTTCTAGGCAAAAGGGGCGTGGCCAAAAGTATATCAACCCTCAGCCATGTCATGGTCTATACTCTGAATGGTATTCTGGGCTTCTGGACAAAAAGGGGCGGGGCCTAACGAATTTAAACCCCCAATGCTATTTCAATGGGTTTAGGGGCTTCTAGGCAAAAGGGGCGTGGCCAAAAGTATCTCAACCCTCAGCCATGTCATGGTCTATACTCTGAATGGTATTCTGGGCTTCTGGACCAAAAGGGGCGGGGCCTAACGAATTTAAACCCCCAATGCTATTTCAATGGGTTTAGGGGCTTCTAGGCAAAAGGGGCGTGGCTAAAAGTATCTCAACCATCAGCCATGTCATGGTCTATACTCTGAATGGTATTCTGGGCTTCTGGACCCAAAGGGGCGGGGCCTAACGAATTTAAACCCCCAATGCTATTTCAATGGGTTTAGGGGCTTCTAGGCAAAAGGGGCGTGGCTAAAAGTATCTCAACCATCAGCCATGTCATGGTCTATACTCTGAATGGTATTCTGGGCTTCTGGACCCAAAGGGGCGGGGCCTAACGAATTTAAACCCCCAATGCTATTTCAATGGGTTTAGGGGCTTCTAGGCAAAAGGGGCGTGGCCAAAAGTATCTCAACCCTCAGCCATGTCATGGTCTATACTCTGAATGGTATTCTGGGCTTCTGGACCCAAAGGGGCGGGGCCTAACGAATTTAAACCCCCAATTCTATTTCAATGGGTTTAGGGGCTTCTAGGCAAAAGGGGCGTGGCCAAAAGTATCTCAACCATCAGCCATGTCATGGTCTATACTCTGAATGGTATTCTGGGCTTCTGGACCCAAAGGGGCGGGGCCTAACGAATTTAAACCCCCAATGCTTTTTCAATGGGTTTAGGGGCTTCTAGGCAAAAGGGGCGTGACCAAAAGTTTCTCAACCCTCAGCCATGTCATGGTCTATACTCTGAATGGTATTCTGGGCTTCTGGACCAAAAGGGGAGGGGCCTAACGAATTTAAACCCCCAATGCTATTTCAATGGGTTTAGGGGCTTCTAGGCAAAAGGGGCGTGGCCAAAAGTTTCTCAACCCTCAGCCATGTCATGTTCTATACTCTGAATGGTATTCTGGGCTTCTGGACCCAAAGGGGCGGGGCCTAACGAATTTAAACCCCCAATGCTATTTCAATGGGTTTAGGGGCTTCTAGGCAAAAGGGGCGTGGCCAAAAGTATCTCAACCCTCAGCCATGTCATGGTCTATACTCTGAATGGTATTCTGGGCTTCTGGACCCAAAGGGGCGGGGCCTAACGAATTTAAACCCCAATGCTATTTCAATGGGTTTAGGGGCTTCTAGGCAAAAGGGGCGTGGCCAAAAGTATCTCAACCCTCAGCCATGTCATGGTCTATACTCTTAATGGTATTCTGGGCTTCTGGACCCAAAGGGGCGGGGCCTAACGAATTTAAACCCCCAATGCTATTTCAATGGGTTTAGGGGCTTCTAGGCAAAAGGGGCGTGGCCAAAAGTATCTCAACCCTCAGCCATGTCATGGTCTATACTCTGAATGGTATTCTGGGCTTCTGGACCAAAAGGGGCGGGGCCTAACGAATTTAAACCCCCAATGCTATTTCAATGGGTTTAGGGGCTTCTAGGCAAAAGGGGCGTGGCCAGAAGTTTCTCAACCCTCAGCCATGTCATGGTCTATACTCTGAATGGTATTCTGGGCTTCTGGACCCAAAGGGGCGGGGCCTAACGAATTTAAACCCCCAATGCTATTTCAATGGGTTTAGGGGCTTCTAGGCAAAAGGGGCGTGGCTAAAAGTATCTCAACCATCAGCCATGTCATGGTCTATACTCTGAATGGTATTCTGGGCTTCTGGACCCAAAGGGGCGGGGCCTAACGAATTTAAACCTCCAATGCTATTTCAATGGGTTTAGGGGCTTCTAGGCAAAAGGGGCGTGGCCAAAAGTAACTCAACCCTCAGCCATGTCATGGTCTATACTCTGAATGTTATTCTGGGCTTCTGGACCCAAAGGGGCGGGGCCTAACGAATTTAAACCCCCAATGCTATTTCAATGGGTTTAGGGGCTTCTAGGCAAAAGGGGCGTGGCCAAAAGTATCTCAACCCTCAGCCATGTCATGGTCTATACTCTGAATGGTATTCTGGGCTTCTGGACCCAAAGGGGCGGGGCCTAACGAATTTAAACCCCCAATGCTTTTTCAATGGGTTTAGGGGCTTCTAGGCAAAAGGGGCGTGACCAAAAGTTTCTCAACCCTCAGCCATGTCATGGTCTATACTCTAAATGGTATTCTGGGCTTCTGGACCCAAAGGGGCGGGGCCTAACGAATTTAAACCCCCAATTCTATTTCAATGGGTTTAGGGGCTTCTAGGCAAAAGGGGCGTGGCCAAAAGTATCTCAACCATCAGCCATGTCATGGTCTATACTCTGAATGGTATTCTGGGCTTCTGGACCCAAAGGGGCGGGGCCTAACGAATTTAAACCCCCAATGCTTTTTCAATGGGTTTAGGGGCTTCTAGGCAAAAGGGGCGTGACCAAAAGTTTCTCAACCCTCAGCCATGTCATGGTCTATACTCTGAATGGTATTCTGGGCTTCTGGACCAAAAGGGGAGGGGCCTAACGAATTTAAACCCCCAATGCTATTTCAATGGGTTTAGGGGCTTCTAGGCAAAAGGGGCGTGGCCAAAAGTTTCTCAACCCTCAGCCATGTCATGGTCTATACTCTGAATGGTATTCTGGGCTTCTGGACCCAAAGGGGCGGGGCCTAACGAATTTAAACCCCCAATGCTATTTCAATGGGTTTAGGGGCTTCTAGGCAAAAGGGGCGTGACCAAAAGTTTCTCAACCCTCAGCCATGTCATGGTCTATACTCTAAATGGTATTCTGGGCTTCTGGACCCAAAGGGGCGGGGCCTAACGAATTTAAACCCCCAATTCTATTTCAATGGGTTTAGGGGCTTCTAGGCAAAAGGGGCGTGGCCAAAAGTATCTCAACCATCAGCCATGTCATGGTCTATACTCTGAATGGTATTCTGGGCTTCTGGACCCAAAGGGGCGGGGCCTAACGAATTTAAACCCCCAATGCTTTTTCAATGGGTTTAGGGGCTTCTAGGCAAAAGGGGCGTGACCAAAAGTTTCTCAACCCTCAGCCATGTCATGGTCTATACTCTGAATGGTATTCTGGGCTTCTGGACCAAAAGGGGAGGGGCCTAACGAATTTAAACCCCCAATGCTATTTCAATGGGTTTAGGGGCTTCTAGGCAAAAGGGGCGTGGCCAAAAGTATTTCAACCCTCAGCCATGTCATGGTCTATACTCTGAATGGTATTCTGGGCTTCTGGACCCAAATGGGCGGGGCCTAACGAATTTAAACCCCCAATGCTATTTCAATGGGTTTAGGGGCTTCTAGGCAAAAGGGGCGTGGCCAAAAGTATCTCAACCCTCAGCCATGTCATGGTCTATACTCTGAATTGTATTCTGGGCTTCTGGACCAAAAAGGGCGGGGCCTAACGAATTTAAACCCCCAATGCTATTTCAATGGGTTTAGGGGCTTCTAGGCAAAAGGGGCGTGGCCAAAAGTATCTCAACCATCAGCCATGTCATGGTCTATACTCTGAATGGTATTCTGGGCTTCTGGACCCAAAGGGGCGGGGCCTAACGAATTTAAACCCCCAATGCTATTTCAATGGGTTTAGGGGCTTCTAGGCAAAAGGGGCGTGGCCAAAAGTATCTCAACCCTCAGCCATGTCATGGTCTATACTCTGAATGGTATTCTGGGCTTCTGGACCCAAAGGGGCGGGGCCTAACGAATTTAAACCCCCAATGCTATTTCAATGGGTTTAGGGGCTTCTAGGCAAAAGGGGCGTGGCCAAAAGTATCTCAACCCTCAGCCATGTCATGGTCTATACTCTGAATGGTATTCTGGGCTTCTGGACCCAAAGGGGCGGGGCCTAACGAATTTAAAACCCCAATTCTATTTCAATGGGTTTAGGGGCTTCTAGGCAAAAGGGGCGTGGCCAAAAGTATCTCAACCATCAGCCATGTCATGGTCTATACTCTGAATGGTATTCTGGGCTTCTGGACCCAAAGGGGCGGGGCCTAACGAATTTAAACCCCCAATGCTTTTTCAATGGGTTTAGGGGCTTCTAGGCAAAAGGGGCGTGACCAAAAGTTTCTCAACCCTCAGCCATGTCATGGTCTATACTCTGAATGGTATTCTGGGCTTCTGGACCAAAAGGGGAGGGGCCTAACGAATTTAAACCCCCAATGCTATTTCAATGGGTTTAGGGGCTTCTAGGCAAAAGGGGCGTGGCCAAAAGTTTCTCAACCCTCAGCCATGTCATGGTCTATACTCTGAATGGTATTCTGGGCTTCTGGACCCAAAGGGGCGGGGCCTAACGAATTTAAACCCCCAATGCTATTTCAATGGGTTTAGGGGCTTCTAGGCAAAAGGGGCGTGGCCAAAAGTATCTCAACCCTCAGCCATGTCATGGTCTATACTCTGAATGGTATTCTGGGCTTCTGGACCCAAAGGGGCGGGGCCTAACGAATTTAAACCCCAATGCTATTTCAATGGGTTTAGGGGCTTCTAGGCAAAAGGGGCGTGGCCAAAAGTATCTCAACCCTCAGCCATGTCATGGTCTATACTCTTAATGGTATTCTGGGCTTCTGGACCCAAAGGGGCGGGGCCTAACGAATTTAAACCCCCAATGCTATTTCAATGGGTTTAGGGGCTTCTAGGCAAAAGGGGCGTGGCCAAAAGTATCTCAACCCTCAGCCATGTCATGGTCTATACTCTGAATGGTATTCTGGGCTTCTGGACCAAAAGGGGCGGGGCCTAACGAATTTAAACCCCCAATGCTATTTCAATGGGTTTAGGGGCTTCTAGGCAAAAGGGGCGTGGCCAGAAGTTTCTCAACCCTCAGCCATGTCATGGTCTATACTCTGAATGGTATTCTGGGCTTCTGGACCCAAAGGGGCGGGGCCTAACGAATTTAAACCCCCAATGCTATTTCAATGGGTTTAGGGGCTTCTAGGCAAAAGGGGCGTGGCTAAAAGTATCTCAACCATCAGCCATGTCATGGTCTATACTCTGAATGGTATTCTGGGCTTCTGGACCCAAAGGGGCGGGGCCTAACGAATTTAAACCTCCAATGCTATTTCAATGGGTTTAGGGGCTTCTAGGCAAAAGGGGCGTGGCCAAAAGTAACTCAACCCTCAGCCATGTCATGGTCTATACTCTGAATGTTATTCTGGGCTTCTGGACCCAAAGGGGCGGGGCCTAACGAATTTAAACCCCCAATGCTTTTTCAATGGGTTTAGGGGCTTCTAGGCAAAAGGGGCGTGACCAAAAGTTTCTCAACCCTCAGCCATGTCATGGTCTATACTCTAAATGGTATTCTGGGCTTCTGGACCCAAAGGGGCGGGGCCTAACGAATTTAAACCCCCAATTCTATTTCAATGGGTTTAGGGGCTTCTAGGCAAAAGGGGCGTGGCCAAAAGTATCTCAACCATCAGCCATGTCATGGTCTATACTCTGAATGGTATTCTGGGCTTCTGGACCCAAAGGGGCGGGGCCTAACGAATTTAAACCCCCAATGCTTTTTCAATGGGTTTAGGGGCTTCTAGGCAAAAGGGGCGTGACCAAAAGTTTCTCAACCCTCAGCCATGTCATGGTCTATACTCTGAATGGTATTCTGGGCTTCTGGACCAAAAGGGGAGGGGCCTAACGAATTTAAACCCCCAATGCTATTTCAATGGGTTTAGGGGCTTCTAGGCAAAAGGGGCGTGGCCAAAAGTTTCTCAACCCTCAGCCATGTCATGGTCTATACTCTGAATGGTATTCTGGGCTTCTGGACCCAAAGGGGCGGGGCCTAACGAATTTAAACCCCCAATGCTATTTCAATGGGTTTAGGGGCTTCTAGGCAAAAGGGGCGTGGCCAAAAGTATCTCAACCCTCAGCCATGTCATGGTCTATACTCTGAATGGTATTCTGGGCTTCTGGACCCAAAGGGGCGGGGCCTAACGAATTTAAACCCCAATGCTATTTCAATGGGTTTAGGGGCTTCTAGGCAAAAGGGGCGTGGCCAAAAGTATCTCAACCCTCAGCCATGTCATGGTCTATACTCTTAATGGTATTCTGGGCTTCTGGACCCAAAGGGGCGGGGCCTAACGAATTTAAACCCCCAATGCTATTTCAATGGGTTTAGGGGCTTCTAGGCAAAAGGGGCGTGGCCAAAAGTATCTCAACCCTCAGCCATGTCATGGTCTATACTCTGAATGGTATTCTGGGCTTCTGGACCAAAAGGGGCGGGGCCTAACGAATTTAAACCCCCAATGCTATTTCAATGGGTTTAGGGGCTTCTAGGCAAAAGGGGCGTGGCCAGAAGTTTCTCAACCCTCAGCCATGTCATGGTCTATACTCTGAATGGTATTCTGGGCTTCTGGACCCAAAGGGGCGGGGCCTAACGAATTTAAACCCCCAATGCTATTTCAATGGGTTTAGGGGCTTCTAGGCAAAAGGGGCGTGGCTAAAAGTATCTCAACCATCAGCCATGTCATGGTCTATACTCTGAATGGTATTCTGGGCTTCTGGACCCAAAGGGGCGGGGCCTAACGAATTTAAACCTCCAATGCTATTTCAATGGGTTTAGGGGCTTCTAGGCAAAAGGGGCGTGGCCAAAAGTAACTCAACCCTCAGCCATGTCATGGTCTATACTCTGAATGTTATTCTGGGCTTCTGGACCCAAAGGGGCGGGGCCTAACGAATTTAAACCCCCAATGCTATTTCAATGGGTTTAGGGGCTTCTAGGCAAAAGGGGCGTGGCCAAAAGTATCTCAACCCTCAGCCATGTCATGGTCTATACTCTGAATGGTATTCTGGGCTTCTGGACCCAAAGGGGCGGGGCCTAACGAATTTAAACCCCCAATGCTATTTCAATGGGTTTAGGGGCTTCTAGGCAAAAGGGGCGTGGCCAAAAGTATCTCAACCCTCAGCCATGTCATGGTCTATATTCTGAATGGTATTCTGGGCTTCTGGACCCAAAGGGGCGGGGCCTAACGAATTTAAACCCCCAATGCTTTTTCAATGGGTTTAGGGGCTTCTAGGCAAAAGGGGTGTGACCAAAAGTTTCTCAACCCTCAGCCATGTCATGGTCTATACTCTGAATGGTATTCTGGGCTTCTGGACAAAAAGGGGAGGGGCCTAACGAATTTAAACCCCCAATGCTATTTCAATGGGTTTAGGGGCTTCTAGGCAAAAGGGGCGTGGCCAAAAGTATCTCAACCCTCAGCCATGTCATGGTCTATACTCTGAATGGTATTCTGGGCTTCTGGACCAAAAGGGGCGGGGCCTAACGAATTTAAACCCCCAATGCTATTTCAATGGGTTTAGGGGCTTCTAGGCAAAAGGGGCGTGGTCAAAAGTATCTCAAACCTCAGCCATGTGATGGTCTATACTCTGAATGGTATTCTAAGCTTCTGGACCAAAAGGGGCGGGGCCTAACGAATTTAAACCCCCAATGCTATTTCAATGGGTTTAGGATCTTCTAGGCAAAAGGGGCGTGGCCAAAAGTTTCTCAACCCTCAGCCATGTCATGGTCTATACTCTGAATGGTATTCTGGGCTTCTGGATCCAAAGGGGCGGGGCCTAACGAATTTAAACCCCCAATGCTTTTTCAATGGGTTTAGGGGCTTCTAGGCAAAAGGGGTGTGACCAAAAGTTTCTCAACCCTCAGCCATGTCATGGTCTATACTCTGAATGGTATTCTGGGCTTCTGGACAAAAAGGGGAGGGGCCTAACGAATTTAAACCCCCAATGCTATTTCAATGGGTTTAGGGGCTTCTAGGCAAAAGGGGCGTGGCCAAAAGTTTCTCAACCCTCAGCCATGTCATGGTCTATACTCTGAATGGTATTCTGGGCTTCTGGACCCAAAGGGGCGGGGCCTAACGAATTTAAACCCCCAATGCTAATTCAATGGGTTTAGGGGCTTCTAGGCAAAAGGGGCGTGGCCAAAAGTATCTCAACCCTCAGCCATGTCATGGTCTATACTCTGAATGGTATTCTGAGCTTCTGGACCCAAAGGGGCGGGGCCTAACGAATTTAAACCCCCGATGCTATTTCAATGGGTTTTGGGGCTTCTAGGCAAAAGGGGCGTGGCCAAAAGTATATCAACCCTCAGCCATGTCATGGTCTATACTCTGAATGGTATTCTGGGCTTCTGGACAAAAAGGGGCGGGGCCTAACGAATTTAAACCCCCAATGCTATTTCAATGGGTTTAGGGGCTTCTAGGCAAAAGGGGCGTGGCCAAAAGTATCTCAACCCTCAGCCATGTCATGGTCTATACTCTGAATGGTATTCTGGGCTTCTGGACCCAAAAGGGGCGGGGCCTAACGAATTTAAACCCCCAATGCTATTTCAATGGGTTTAGGGGCTTCTAGGCAAAAGGGGCGTGGCTAAAAGTATCTCAACCATCAGCCATGTCATGGTCTATACTCTGAATGGTATTCTGGGCTTCTGGACCCAAAGGGGCGGGGCCTAACGAATTTAAACCCCCAATGCTATTTCAATGGGTTTAGGGGCTTCTAGGCAAAAGGGGCGTGGCCAAAAGTAACTCAACCCTCAGCCATGTCATGGTCTATACTCTGAATGGTATTCTGGGCTTCTGGACCCAAAGGGGCGGGGCCTAACGAATTTAAACCCCCAATGCTATTTCAATGGGTTTAGGGGCTTCTAGGCAAAAGGGGCGTGGCTAAAAGTATCTCAACCCTCAGCCATGTCATGGTCTATATTCTGAATGGTATTCTGGGCTTCTGGACCCAAAGGGGCGGGGCCTAACGAATTTAAACCCCCAATGCTTTTTCAATGGGTTTAGGGGCTTCTAGGCAAAAGGGGTGTGACCAAAAGTTTCTCAACCCTCAGCCATGTCATGGTCTATACTCTGAATGGTATTCTGGGCTTCTGGACCAAAAGGGGAGGGGCCTAACGAATTTAAACCCCCAATGCTATTTCAATGGGTTTAGGGGCTTCTAGGCAAAAGGGGCGTGGCCAAAAGTTTCTCAACCCTCAGCCATGTCATGGTCTATACTCTGAATGGTATTCTGGGCTTCTGGACCCAAAGGGGCGGGGCCTAACGAATTTAAACCCCCAATGCTAATTCAATGGGTTTAGGGGCTTCTAGGCAAAAGGGGCGTGGCCAAAAGTATCTCAACCCTCAGCCATGTCATGGTCTATACTCTGAATGGTATTCTGAGCTTCTGGACCCAAAGGGGCGGGGCCTAACGAATTTAAACCCCCAATGCTATTTCAATGGGTTTAGGGGCTTCTAGGCAAAAGGGGCGTGGCCAAAAGTATCTCAACCCTCAGCCATGTCATGGTCTATACTCTGAATGGTATACTGGGCTTCTGGACCAAAAGGGGCGGGGCCTAACGAATTTAAACCCCCAATGCTATTTCAATGGGTTTAGGGGCTTCTAGGCAAAAGGGGCGTGGCTAAAAGTATCTCAACCATCAGCCATGTCATGGTCTATACTCTGAATGGTATTCTGGGCTTCTGGACCCAAAGGGGCGGGGCCTAACGAATTTAAACCTCCAATGCTATTTCAATGGGTTTAGGGGCTTCTAGGCAAAAGGGGCGTGGCCAAAAGTAACTCAACCCTCAGCCATGTCATGGTCTATACTCTGAATGTTATTCTGGGCTTCTGGACCCAAAGGGGCGGGGCCTAACGAATTTAAACCCCCAATGCTATTTCAATGGGTTTAGGGGCTTCTAGGCAAAAGGGGCGTGGCCAAAAGTATCTCAACCCTCAGCCATGTCATGGTCTATACTCTGAATGGTATTCTGGGCTTCTGGACCCAAAGGGGCGGGGCCTAACGAATTTAAACCCCCAATGCTATTTCAATGGGTTTAGGGGCTTCTAGGCAAAAGGGGCGTGGCCAAAAGTATCTCAACCCTCAGCCATGTCATGGTCTATATTCTGAATGGTATTCTGGGCTTCTGGACCCAAAGGGGCGGGGCCTAACGAATTTAAACCCCCAATGCTTTTTCAATGGGTTTAGGGGCTTCTAGGCAAAAGGGGTGTGACCAAAAGTTTCTCAACCCTCAGCCATGTCATGGTCTATACTCTGAATGGTATTCTGGGCTTCTGGACAAAAAGGGGAGGGGCCTAACGAATTTAAACCCCCAATGCTATTTCAATGGGTTTAGGGGCTTCTAGGCAAAAGGGGCGTGGCCAAAAGTTTCTCAACCCTCAGCCATGTCATGGTCTATACTCTGAATGGTATTCTGGGCTTCTGGACCCAAAGGGGCGGGGCCTAACGAATTTAAACCCCCAATGCTAATTCAATGGGTTTAGGGGCTTCTAGGCAAAAGGGGCGTGGCCAAAAGTATCTCAACCCTCAGCCATGTCATGGTCTATACTCTGAATGGTATTCTGGGCTTCTGGACCAAAAGGGGCGGGGCCTAACGAATTTAAACCCCCAATGCTATTTCAATGGGTTTAGGGGCTTCTAGGCAAAAGGGGCGTGCTCAAAGTATCTCAAACCTCAGCCATGTGATGGTCTATACTCTGAATGGTATTCTGGGCTTCTGGACCAAAAGGGGCGGGGCCTAACGAATTTAAACCCCCAATGCTATTTCAATGGGTTTAGGATCTTCTAGGCAAAAGGGGCGTGGCCAAAAGTTTCTCAACCCTCAGCCATGTCATGGTCTATACTCTGAATGGTATTCTGGGCTTCTGGACCCAAAGGGGCGGGGCCTAACGAATTTAAACCCCCAATGCTTTTTCAATGGGTTTAGGGCTTCTAGGCAAAAGGGGTGTGACCAAAAGTTTCTCAACCCTCAGCTATGTCATGGTCTATACTCTGAATGGTATTCTGGGCTTCTGGACAAAAAGGGGAGGGGCCTAACGAATTTAAACCCCCAATGCTATTTCAATGGGTTTAGGGGCTTCTAGGCAAAAGGGGCGTGGCCAAAAGTTTCTCAACCCTCAGCCATGTCATGGTCTATACTCTGAATGGTATTCTGGGCTTCTGGACCCAAAGGGGCGGGGCCTAACGAATTTAAACCCCCAATGCTAATTCAATGGGTTTAGGGGCTTCTAGGCAAAAGGGGCGTGGCCAAAAGTATCTCAACCCTCAGCCATGTCATGGTCTATACTCTGAATGGTATTCTGAGCTTCTGGACCCAAAGGGGCGGGGCCTAACGAATTTAAACCCCCAATGCTATTTCAATGGGTTTTGGGGCTTCTAGGCAAAAGGGGCGTGGCCAAAAGTATCTCAACCCTCAGCCATGTCATGGTCTATACTCTGAATGGTATTCTGGGCTTCTGGACAAAAAGGGGCGGGGCCTAACGAATTTAAACCCCCAATGCTATTTCAATGGGTTTAGGGGCTTCTAGGCAAAAGGGGCGTGGCCAAAAGTATCTCAACCCTCAGCCATGTCATGGTCTATACTCTGAATGGTATTCTGGGCTTCTGGATCCAAAGGGGCGGGGCCTAACGAATTTAAACCCCCAATGCTTTTTCAATGGGTTTAGGGGCTTCTAGGCAAAAGGGGTGTGACCAAAAGTTTCTCAACCCTCAGCCATGTCATGGTCTATACTCTGAATGGTATTCTGGGCTTCTGGACAAAAAGGGGAGGGGCCTAACGAATTTAAACCCCCAATGCTATTTCAATGGGTTTAGGGGCTTCTAGGCAAAAGGGGCGTGGCCAAAAGTTTCTCAACCCTCAGCCATGTCATGGTCTATACTCTGAATGGTATTCTGGGCTTCTGGACCCAAAGGGGCGGGGCCTAACGAATTTAAACCCCCAATGCTAATTCAATGGGTTTAGGGGCTTCTAGGCAAAAGGGGCGTGGCCAAAAGTATCTCAACCCTCAGCCATGTCATGGTCTATACTCTGAATGGTATTCTGAGCTTCTGGACCCAAAGGGGCGGGGCCTAACGAATTTAAACCCCCAATGCTATTTCAATGGGTTTTGGGGCTTCTAGGCAAAAGGGGCGTGGCCAAAAGTATATCAACCCTCAGCCATGTCATGGTCTATACTCTGAATGGTATTCTGGGCTTCTGGACAAAAAGGGGCGGGGCCTAACGAATTTAAACCCCCAATGCTATTTCAATGGGTTTAGGGGCTTCTAGGCAAAAGGGGCGTGGCCAAAAGTATCTCAACCCTCAGCCATGTCATGGTCTATACTCTGAATGGTATTCTGGGCTTCTGGACCAAAAGGGGCGGGGCCTAACGAATTTAAACCCCCAATGCTATTTCAATGGGTTTAGGGGCTTCTAGGCAAAAGGGGCGTGGCTAAAAGTATCTCAACCATCAGCCATGTCATGGTCTATACTCTGAATGGTATTCTGGGCTTCTGGACCCAAAGGGGCGGGGCCTAACGAATTTAAACCCCCAATGCTATTTCAATGGGTTTAGGGGCTTCTAGGCAAAAGGGGCGTGGCCAAAAGTAACTCAACCCTCAGCCATGTCATGGTCTATACTCTGAATGGTATTCTGGGCTTCTGGACCCAAAGGGGCGGGGCCTAACGAATTTAAACCCCCAACAATTCAGTCATGGTCTATATTCTGAATGGTATTCTGGGCTTCTGGACCCAAAGGGGCGGGGCCTAACGAATTTAAACCCCAATGCTTTTTGGTGTGACCAAAAGTTTCTCAACCCTCAGCCATGTCATGGTCTATACTCTGAATGGTATTCTGGGCTTCTGGACCAAAAGGGGACTCAGCCATGTCATGGTCTATACTCTGAATGGTATTCTGGGCTTCTGGACCCAAAGGGGCGGGGCCTAACGAATTTAAACCCCCAATGCTAATTCAATGGGTTTAGGGGCTTCTAGGCAAAAGGGGCGTGGCCAAAAGTATCTCAACCCTCAGCCATGTCATGGTCTATACTCTGAATGGTATTCTGAGCTTCTGGACCCAAAGGGGCGGGGCCTAACGAATTTAAACCCCCAATGCTATTTCAATGGA
>NW_028142305.1:0-92719 GCF_055691185.1 Crinia signifera | reverse complement strand
TCAACTCAGTAATGCATTTTGGATGTGTACCTAGAGTTTAAAGCAGAAAAACAGGAACTTTTAGAATTTTCATTTTTTGACCAAAACGACAGGACCGGACCTGATAAAAATGTTGATATGGATGTTATTTTTTTTCTGACTGCGATTTCAAAACCATGCACCAGAATTCACTTCTTTCAACTCAGTAATGCATTTTGGATGTGTACCTAGAGTTTAAAGCAGAAAACAGGAACTTTTAGAATTTTCATTTTTTGACCAAAATGACAGGACCGGAGCTGATAAAAATGTTGATATGGATGTTATTTTTTTTCTGACTGCGATTTCAAAACCATGCACCAGAATTCACTTCTTTCAACTCAGTAATGCATTTTGGATGTGTACCTAGAGTTTAAAGCAGAAAAACAGGAACTTTTGAATTTTCATTTTTTGACCAAAACGACAGGACCGGAGCTGATAAAAATGTTGATATGGATGTTATTTTTTTCTGACTGCGATTTCAAAACCATGCACCAGAATTCACTTCTTTCAACTCAGTAATGCATTTTGGATGTGTACCTAGAGTTTAAAGCAGAAAACAGGAACTTTTAGAATTTTCATTTTTGACCAAAACGACAGGACCGGAGCTGATAAAAATGTTAATATGGATGTTATTTTTTTCTGACTGCGATTTTAAAACCATGCACCAGAATTCACTTCTTTCAACTCAGTAATGCATTTTGGATGTGTACCTAGAGTTTAAAGCAGAAAAACAGGAACTTTTCGAATTTTCATTTTTTGACCAAAACGACAGGACCGGAGCTGATAAAAATGTTGATATGGATGTAATTTTTTTTCTGACTGCGGTTTCAAACCATGCACCAGAATCAACTTCTTTCAACTCAGTAATGCATTTTGGATGTGTACCTAGAGTTTAAAGCAGAAAACAGGAACTTTAGAATTTTCATTTTTTGACCAAACGACAGGACCGAGCTGATAAAAATGTTGATATGGATGTTATTTTTTTTCTGACTGCGATTTCAAAACCATGCACCAGAATTCACTTCTTTCAACTCAGTAATGCATTTTGGATGTGTACCTAGAGTTTAAAGCAGAAAAACAGGAACTTTTAGAATTTTCATTTTTTGACCAAACGACAGGACCGGAGCTGATAAAAATGTTGATATGGATGTTATTTTTTTCTGACTGCGATTTCAAAACATGCACCAGAATTCACTTCTTTCAACTCAGTAATGCATTTTGGATGTGTACCTAGAGTTTAAAACAGAAAAACAGGAACTTTTAGAATTTTCATTTTTTTGACCAAAACGACAGGACCGGAGCTGATAAAAATGTTGATATGGATGTTATTTTTTTCTGACTGCGATTTCAAAACCATGCACCAGAATTCACTTCTTTCAACTCAGTAATGCATTTTGGATGTGTACCTAGAGTTTAAAGCAGAAAAACAGGAACTTTTAGAATTTTCATTTTTTGACCAAAACGACAGGACCGGAGCTGATAAAAATGTTAATATGGATGTTATTTTTTTCTGACTGCGATTTTAAAACCATGCACCAGAATTCACTTCTTTCAACTCAGTAATGCATTTTGGATGTGTACCTAGAGTTTAAAGCAGAAAAACAGGAACTTTCGAATTTTCATTTTTTGACCAAAACGACAGGACCGGAGCTGATAAAAATGTTGATATGGATGTAATTTTTTTTCTGACTGCGGTTTCAAAACCATGCACCAGAATCAACTTCTTTCAACTCAGTAATGCATTTTGGATGTGTACCTAGAGTTTAAAGCAGAAGAAAACAGGAACTTTTAGAATTTTCATTTTTTGACCAAAACGACAGGACCGGAGCTGATAAAAATGTTGATATGGATGTTATTTTTTTTCTGACTGCGATTTCAAAACCATGCACCAGAATTCACTTCTTTCAACTCAGTAATGCATTTTGGATGTGTACCTAGAGTTTAAAGCAGAAAAACAGGAACTTTTAGAATTTTCATTTTTTGACCAAAACGACAGGACCGGAGCTGATAAAAATGTTGATATGGATGTTATTTTTTTTCTGACTGCGATTTCAAAACCATGCACCAGAATTCACTTCTTTCAACTCAGTAATGCATTTTGGATGTGTACCTAGAGTTTAAAACAGAAAAACAGGAACTTTTAGAATTTTCATTTTTTTGACCAAAACGACAGGACCGGAGCTGATAAAAATGTTGATATGGATGTTATTTTTTTTCTGACTGCGATTTCAAAACCATGCACCAGAATTCACTTCTTTCAACTCAGTAATGCATTTTGGATGTGTACCTAGAGTTTAAAGCAGAAAAACAGGAACTTTTAGAATTTTCATTTTTGACCAAAACGACAGGACCGGAGCTGATAAAATGTTGATATGGATGTTATTTTTTTTCTGACTGCGATTTCAAAACCATGCACCAGAATTCACTTCTTTCAACTCAGTAATGCATTTTGGATGTGTACCTAGAGTTTAAAGCAGAAAAACAGGAACTTTTAGAATTTTCATTTTTTGACCAAAACGACAGGACCGGAGCTGATAAAAATGTTGATATGGATGTTATTTTTTTTCTGACTGCGATTTCAAAACCATGCACCAGAATTCACTTCTTTCAACTCAGTAATGCATTTTGGATGTGTACCTAGAGTTTAAAGCAGAAAAACAGGAACTTTAGAATTTTCATTTTTTGACCAAAACGACAGGACCGGAGCTGATAAAAATGTTGATATGGATGTTATTTTTTTCTGACTGCGATTTCAAAACCATGCACCAGAATTCACTTCTTTCAACTCAGTAATGCATTTTTGGATGTGTACCTAGAGTTTAAAGCAGAAAAACAGGAACTTTTAGAATTTTCATTTTTTGACCAAAACGACAGGACCGGAGCTGATAAAAATGTTAATATGGATGTTATTTTTTTTCTGACTGCGGTTTCAAAACCATGCACCAGAATTCACTTCTTTCAACTCAGTAATGCATTTTGGATGTGTACCTAGAGTTTAAAGCAGAAAAACAGGAACTTTTAGAATTTTCATTTTTTGACCAAAACGACAGGACCGGAGCTGATAAAAATGTTGATATGGATGTTATTTTTTTTCTGACTGCGATTTTAAAACCATGCACCAGAATTCACTTCTTTCAACTCAGTAATGCATTTTGGATGTGTACCTAGAGTTTAAAGCAGAAAAACAGGAACTTTTAGAATTTTAATTTTTTGACCAAAACGACAGGACCGGAGCTGATAAAAATGTTGATATGGATGTTATTTTTTTCTGACTGCGATTTCAAAACCATGCACCAGAATTCACTTCTTTCAACTCAGTAATGCATTTTGGATGTGTACCTAGAGTTTAAAGCAGAAAAACAGGAACTTTTAGAATTTCATTTTTTGACCAAAACGACAGGACCGGAGCTGATAAAAATGTTAATATGGATGTTATTTTTTTCTGACTGCGATTTCAAAACCATGCACCAGAATTCACTTCTTTCAACTCAGTAATGCATTTTGGATGTGTACCTAGAGTTTAAAGCAGAAAAACAGGAACTTTTAGAATTTTCATTTTTTGACCAAAACGACAGGACCGGAGCTGATAAAAATGTTGATATGGATGTAATTTTTTTTCTGACTGCGGTTTCAAAACCATGCACCAGAATCAACTTCTTTCAACTCAGTAATGCATTTTGGATGTGTACCTAGAGTTTAAAGCAGAAAAACAGGAACTTTTAGAATTTTCATTTTTTGACCAAAACGACAGGACCGGAGCTGATAAAAATGTTGATATGGATGTTATTTTTTTTCTGACTGCGATTTCAAAACCATGCACCAGAATTCACTTCTTTCAACTCAGTAATGCATTTTGGATGTGTACCTAGAGTTTAAAGCAGAAAAACAGGAACTTTTAGAATTTTCATTTTTTGACCAAAACGACAGGACCGGAGCTGATAAAAATGTTAATATGGATGTTATTTTTTTCTGACTGCGATTTTAAAACCATGCACCAGAATTCACTTCTTTCAACTCAGTAATGCATTTTGGATGTGTACCTAGAGTTTAAAGCAGAAAAACAGGAACTTTTAGAATTTTCATTTTTTGACCAAAACGACAGGACCGGAGCTGATAAAAATGTTGATATGGATGTTATTTTTTTCTGACTGCGATTTCAAAACCATGCACCAGAATTCACTTCTTTCAACTCAGTAATGCATTTTGGATGTGTACCTAGAGTTTAAAGCAGAAAAACAGGAACTTTTAGAATTTTCATTTTTTGACCAAAACGACAGGACCGGAGCTGATAAAAATGTTGATATGGATGTTATTTTTTTTCTGACTGCGATTTCAAAACCATGCACCAGAATTCACTTCTTTCAACTCAGTAATGCATTTTGGATGTGTACCTAGAGTTTAAAGCAGAAAAACAGGAACTTTTAGAATTTTCATTTTTTGACCAAAACGACAGGACCGGAGCTGATAAAAATGTTGATATGGATGTTATTTTTTTTCTGACTGCGATTTCAAAACCATGCACCAGAATTCACTTCTTTCAACTCAGTAATGCATTTTGGATGTGTACCTAGAGTTTAAAGCAGAAAAACAGGAACTTTTAGAATTTTCATTTTTTGACCAAAACGACAGGACCGGACCTGATAAAAATGTTGATATGGATGTTATTTTTTTTCTGACTGCGATTTCAAAACCATGCACCAGAATTCACTTCTTTCAACTCAGTAATGCATTTTGGATGTGTACCTAGAGTTTAAAGCAGAAAAACAGGAACTTTTAGAATTTTCATTTTTTGACCAAAACGACAGGACCGGAGCTGATAAAAATGTTGATATGGATGTTATTTTTTTTCTGACTGCGATTTCAAAACCATGCACCAGAATTCACTTCTTTCAACTCAGTAATGCATTTTGGATGTGTACCTAGAGTTTAAAGCAGAAAAACAGGAACTTTTAGAATTTTCATTTTTTGACCAAAACGACAGGACCGGAGCTGATAAAAATGTTAATATGGATGTTATTTTTTTCTGACTGCGATTTTAAAACCATGCACCAGAATTCACTTCTTTCAACTCAGTAATGCATTTTGGATGTGTACCTAGAGTTTAAAGCAGAAAAACAGGAACTTTTCGAATTTTCATTTTTTGACCAAAACGACAGGACCGGAGCTGATAAAAATGTTGATATGGATGTAATTTTTTTTCTGACTGCGGTTTCAAAACCATGCACCAGAATCAACTTCTTTCAACTCAGTAATGCATTTTGGATGTGTACCTAGAGTTTAAAGCAGAAAAACAGGAACTTTTAGAATTTTCATTTTTTGACCAAAACGACAGGACCGGAGCTGATAAAAATGTTGATATGGATGTTATTTTTTTTCTGACTGCGATTTCAAAACCATGCACCAGAATTCACTTCTTTCAACTCAGTAATGCATTTTGGATGTGTACCTAGAGTTTAAAGCAGAAAAACAGGAACTTTTCGAATTTTCATTTTTTGACCAAAACGACAGGACCGGAGCTGATAAAATTGTTGATATGGATGTTATTTTTTTTCTGACTGCGATTTCAAAACCATGCACCAGAATTCACTTCTTTCAACTCAGTAATGCATTTTGGATGTGTACCTAGAGTTTAAAGCAGAAAAACAGGAACTTTTAGAATTTTCATTTTTTGACCAAAACGACAGGACCGGAGCTGATAACAATGTTGATATGGATGTTATTTTTTTTCTGACTGCGATTTCAAAACCATGCACCAGAATTCACTTCTTTCAACTCAGTAATGCATTTTGGATGTGTACCTAGAGTTTAAAACAGAAAAACAGGAACTTTTAGAATTTTCATTTTTTTGACCAAAACGACAGGACCGGAGCTGATAAAAATGTTGATATGGATGTTATTTTTTTTCTGACTGCGATTTCAAAACCATGCACCAGAATTCACTTCTTTCAACTCAGTAATGCATTTTGGATGTGTACCTAGAGTTTAAAGCAGAAAAACAGGAACTTTTAGAATTTTCATTTTTTGACCAAAACGACAGGACCGGAGCTGATAAAAATGTTGATATGGATGTTATTTTTTTTCTGACTGCGATTTCAAAACCATGCACCAGAATTCACTTCTTTCAACTCAGTAATGCATTTTGGATGTGTACCTAGAGTTTAAAGCAGAAAAACAGGAACTTTTAGAATTTTCATTTTTTGACCAAAACGACAGGACCGGAGCTGATAAAAATGTTGATATGGATGTTATTTTTTTTCTGACTGCGATTTCAAAACCATGCACCAGAATTCACTTCTTTCAACTCAGTAATGCATTTTGGATGTGTACCTAGAGTTTAAAGCAGAAAAACAGGAACTTTTAGAATTTTCATTTTTTGACCAAAACGACAGGACCGGAGCTGATAAAAATGTTGATATGGATGTTATTTTTTTTCTGACTGCGATTTCAAAACCATGCACCAGAATTCACTTCTTTCAACTCAGTAATGCATTTTGGATGTGTACCTAGAGTTTAAAGCAGAAAAACAGGAACTTTTAGAATTTTCATTTTTTGACCAAAACGACAGGACCGGAGCTGATAAAAATGTTAATATGGATGTTATTTTTTTCTGACTGCGATTTTAAAACCATGCACCAGAATTCACTTCTTTCAACTCAGTAATGCATTTTGGATGTGTACCTAGAGTTTAAAGCAGAAAAACAGGAACTTTTCGAATTTTCATTTTTTGACCAAAACGACAGGACCGGAGCTGATAAAAATGTTGATATGGATGTAATTTTTTTTCTGACTGCGGTTTCAAAACCATGCACCAGAATCAACTTCTTTCAACTCAGTAATGCATTTTGGATGTGTACCTAGAGTTTAAAGCAGAAAAACAGGAACTTTTAGAATTTTCATTTTTTGACCAAAACGACAGGACCGGAGCTGATAAAATTGTTGATATGGATGTTATTTTTTTTCTGACTGCGATTTCAAAACCATGCACCAGAATTCACTTCTTTCAACTCAGTAATGCATTTTGGATGTGTACCTAGAGTTTAAAGCAGAAAAACAGGAACTTTTAGAATTTTCATTTTTTGACCAAAACGACAGGACCGGAGCTGATAAAAAGTTGATATGGATGTAATTTTTTTTCTGACTGCGATTTCAAAACCATGCACCAGAATTCACTTCTTTCAACTCAGTAATGCATTTTGGATGTGTACCTAGAGTTTAAAGCAGAAAAACAGGAACTTTTAGAATTTTCATTTTTTGACCAAAACGACAGGACCGGAGCTGATAAAAATGTTGATATGGATGTTATTTTTTTTCTGACTGCGATTTCAAAACCATGCACCAGAATTCACTTCTTTCAACTCAGTAATGCATTTTGGATGTGTACCTAGAGTTTAAAGCAGAAAAACAGGAACTTTTAGAATTTTCATTTTTTGACCAAAACGACAGGACCGGAGCTGATAAAAATGTTGATATGGATGTTATTTTTTTCTGACTGCGATTTCAAAACCATGCACCAGAATTCACTTCTTTCAACTCAGTAATGCATTTTGGATGTGTACCTAGAGTTTAAAGCAGAAAAACAGGAACTTTTAGAATTTTCATTTTTTGACCAAAACGACAGGACCGGAGCTGATAAAAATGTTGATATGGATGTTATTTTTTTTCTGACTGCGATTTCAAAACCATGCACCAGAATTCACTTCTTTCAACTCAGTAATGCATTTTGGATGTGTACCTAGAGTTTAAAGCAGAAAAACAGGAACTTTTAGAATTTTCATTTTTTGACCAAAACGACAGGACCGGAGCTGATAAAAATGTTGATATGGATGTTATTTTTTTTCTGACTGCGATTTCAAAACCATGCACCAGAATTCACTTCTTTCAACTCAGTAATGCATTTTGGATGTGTACCTAGAGTTTAAAGCAGAAAAACAGGAACTTTTAGAATTTTCATTTTTTGACCAAAACGACAGGACCGGACCTGATAAAAATGTTGATATGGATGTTATTTTTTTTCTGACTGCGATTTCAAAACCATGCACCAGAATTCACTTCTTTCAACTCAGTAATGCATTTTGGATGTGTACCTAGAGTTTAAAGCAGAAAAACAGGAACTTTTAGAATTTTCATTTTTTGACCAAAACGACAGGACCGGAGCTGATAAAAATGTTGATATGGATGTTATTTTTTTTCTGACTGCGATTTCAAAACCATGCACCAGAATTCACTTCTTTCAACTCAGTAATGCATTTTGGATGTGTACCTAGAGTTTAAAGCAGAAAAACAGGAACTTTTAGAATTTTCATTTTTTGACCAAAACGACAGGACCGGAGCTGATAAAAATGTTAATATGGATGTTATTTTTTTCTGACTGCGATTTTAAAACCATGCACCAGAATTCACTTCTTTCAACTCAGTAATGCATTTTGGATGTGTACCTAGAGTTTAAAGCAGAAAAACAGGAACTTTTCGAATTTTCATTTTTTGACCAAAACGACAGGACCGGAGCTGATAAAAATGTTGATATGGATGTAATTTTTTTTCTGACTGCGGTTTCAAAACCATGCACCAGAATCAACTTCTTTCAACTCAGTAATGCATTTTGGATGTGTACCTAGAGTTTAAAGCAGAAAAACAGGAACTTTTAGAATTTTCATTTTTTGACCAAAACGACAGGACCGGAGCTGATAAAAATGTTGATATGGATGTTATTTTTTTTCTGACTGCGATTTCAAAACCATGCACCAGAATTCACTTCTTTCAACTCAGTAATGCATTTTGGATGTGTACCTAGAGTTTAAAGCAGAAAAACAGGAACTTTTCGAATTTTCATTTTTTGACCAAAACGACAGGACCGGAGCTGATAAAATTGTTGATATGGATGTTATTTTTTTTCTGACTGCGATTTCAAAACCATGCACCAGAATTCACTTCTTTCAACTCAGTAATGCATTTTGGATGTGTACCTAGAGTTTAAAGCAGAAAAACAGGAACTTTTAGAATTTTCATTTTTTGACCAAAACGACAGGACCGGAGCTGATAACAATGTTGATATGGATGTTATTTTTTTTCTGACTGCGATTTCAAAACCATGCACCAGAATTCACTTCTTTCAACTCAGTAATGCATTTTGGATGTGTACCTAGAGTTTAAAACAGAAAAACAGGAACTTTTAGAATTTTCATTTTTTTGACCAAAACGACAGGACCGGAGCTGATAAAAATGTTGATATGGATGTTATTTTTTTTCTGACTGCGATTTCAAAACCATGCACCAGAATTCACTTCTTTCAACTCAGTAATGCATTTTGGATGTGTACCTAGAGTTTAAAGCAGAAAAACAGGAACTTTTAGAATTTTCATTTTTTGACCAAAACGACAGGACCGGAGCTGATAAAAATGTTGATATGGATGTTATTTTTTTTCTGACTGCGATTTCAAAACCATGCACCAGAATTCACTTCTTTCAACTCAGTAATGCATTTTGGATGTGTACCTAGAGTTTAAAGCAGAAAAACAGGAACTTTTAGAATTTTCATTTTTTGACCAAAACGACAGGACCGGAGCTGATAAAAATGTTGATATGGATGTTATTTTTTTTCTGACTGCGATTTCAAAACCATGCACCAGAATTCACTTCTTTCAACTCAGTAATGCATTTTGGATGTGTACCTAGAGTTTAAAGCAGAAAAACAGGAACTTTTAGAATTTTCATTTTTTGACCAAAACGACAGGACCGGAGCTGATAAAAATGTTGATATGGATGTTATTTTTTTTCTGACTGCGATTTCAAAACCATGCACCAGAATTCACTTCTTTCAACTCAGTAATGCATTTTGGATGTGTACCTAGAGTTTAAAGCAGAAAAACAGGAACTTTTAGAATTTTCATTTTTTGACCAAAACGACAGGACCGGAGCTGATAAAAATGTTAATATGGATGTTATTTTTTTCTGACTGCGATTTTAAAACCATGCACCAGAATTCACTTCTTTCAACTCAGTAATGCATTTTGGATGTGTACCTAGAGTTTAAAGCAGAAAAACAGGAACTTTTCGAATTTTCATTTTTTGACCAAAACGACAGGACCGGAGCTGATAAAAATGTTGATATGGATGTAATTTTTTTTCTGACTGCGGTTTCAAAACCATGCACCAGAATCAACTTCTTTCAACTCAGTAATGCATTTTGGATGTGTACCTAGAGTTTAAAGCAGAAAAACAGGAACTTTTAGAATTTTCATTTTTTGACCAAAACGACAGGACCGGAGCTGATAAAATTGTTGATATGGATGTTATTTTTTTTCTGACTGCGATTTCAAAACCATGCACCAGAATTCACTTCTTTCAACTCAGTAATGCATTTTGGATGTGTACCTAGAGTTTAAAGCAGAAAAACAGGAACTTTTAGAATTTTCATTTTTTGACCAAAACGACAGGACCGGAGCTGATAAAAATGTTGATATGGATGTTATTTTTTTTCTGACTGCGATTTCAAAACCATGCACCAGAATTCACTTCTTTCAACTCAGTAATGCATTTTGGATGTGTACCTAGAGTTTAAAGCAGAAAAACAGGAACTTTTAGAATTTTCATTTTTTGACCAAAACGACAGGACCGGAGCTGATAAAAATGTTGATATGGATGTTATTTTTTTTCTGACTGCGATTTCAAAACCATGCACCAGAATTCACTTCTTTCAACTCAGTAATGCATTTTGGATGTGTACCTAGAGTTTAAAGCAGAAAAACAGGAACTTTTAGAATTTTCATTTTTTGACCAAAACGACAGGACCGGAGCTGATAAAAATGTTGATATGGATGTAATTTTTTTTCTGACTGCGATTTCAAAACCATGCACCAGAATTCACTTCTTTCAACTCAGTAATGCATTTTGGATGTGTACCTAGAGTTTAAAGCAGAAAAACAGGAACTTTTCGAATTTTCATTTTTTGACCAAAATGACAGGACCGGAGCTGATAAAAATGTTGATATGGATGTAATTTTTTTTCTGACTGCGGTTTCAAAACCATGCACCAGAATCAACTTCTTTCAACTCAGTAATGCATTTTGGATGTGTACCTAGAGTTTAAAGCAGAAAAACAGGAACTTTTCGAATTTTCATTTTTTGACCAAAACGACAGGACCGGAGCTGATAAAAATGTTGATATGGATGTTATTTTTTTTCTGACTGCGATTTCAAAACCATGCACCAGAATTCACTTCTTTCAACTCAGTAATGCATTTTGGATGTGTACCTAGAGTTTAAAGCAGAAAAACAGGAACTTTTAGAATTTTCATTTTTTGACCAAAACGACAGGTCCGGAGCTGATAAAAAGTTGATATGGATGTAATTTTTTTTCTGACTGCGATTTCAAAACCATGCACCAGAATTCACTTCTTTCAACTCAGTAATGCATTTTGGATGTGTACCTAGAGTTTAAAGCAGAAAAACAGGAACTTTTAGAATTTTAATTTTTTGACCAAAACGACAGGACCGGAGCTGATAAAATTGTTGATATGGATGTTATTTTTTTTCTGACTGCGATTTCAAAACCATGCACCAGAATTCACTTCTTTCAACTCAGTAATGCATTTTGGATGTGTACCTAGAGTTTAAAGCAGAAAAACAGGAACTTTTAGAATTTTCATTTTTTGACCAAAACGACAGGACCGGAGCTGATAAAAATGTTGATATGGATGTTATTTTTTTTCTGACTGCGATTTCAAAACCATGCACCAGAATTCACTTCTTTCAACTCAGTAATGCATTTTGGATGTGTACCTAGAGTTTAAAGCAGAAAAACAGGAACTTTTAGAATTTTCATTTTTTGACCAAAACGACAGGTCCGGAGCTGATAAAAAGTTGATATGGATGTAATTTTTTTTCTGACTGCGATTTCAAAACCATGCACCAGAATTCACTTCTTTCAACTCAGTAATGCATTTTGGATGTGTACCTAGAGTTTAAAGCAGAAAAACAGGAACTTTTCGAATTTTCATTTTTTGACCAAAATGACAGGACCGGAGCTGATAAAAATGTTGATATGGATGTAATTTTTTTTCTGACTGCGGTTTCAAAACCATGCACCAGAATCAACTTCTTTCAACTCAGTAATGCATTTTGGATGTGTACCTAGAGTTTAAAGCAGAAAAACAGGAACTTTTCGAATTTTCATTTTTTGACCAAAACGACAGGACCGGAGCTGATAAAAATGTTGATATGGATGTTATTTTTTTTCTGACTGCGATTTCAAAACCATGCACCAGAATTCACTTCTTTCAACTCAGTAATGCATTTTGGATGTGTACCTAGAGTTTAAAGCAGAAAAACAGGAACTTTTAGAATTTTCATTTTTTGACCAAAACGACAGGTCCGGAGCTGATAAAAAGTTGATATGGATGTAATTTTTTTTCTGACTGCGATTTCAAAACCATGCACCAGAATTCACTTCTTTCAACTCAGTAATGCATTTTGGATGTGTACCTAGAGTTTAAAGCAGAAAAACAGGAACTTTTAGAATTTTCATTTTTTGACCAAAACGACAGGTCCGGAGCTGATAAAAAGTTGATATGGATGTAATTTTTTTTCTGACTGCGATTTCAAAACCATGCACCAGAATTCACTTCTTTCAACTCAGTAATGCATTTTGGATGTGTACCTAGAGTTTAAAGCAGAAAAACAGGAACTTTTAGAATTTTAATTTTTTGACCAAAACGACAGGACCGGAGCTGATAAAATTGTTGATATGGATGTTATTTTTTTTCTGACTGCGATTTCAAAACCATGCACCAGAATTCACTTCTTTCAACTCAGTAATGCATTTTGGATGTGTACCTAGAGTTTAAAGCAGAAAAACAGGAACTTTTAGAATTTTCATTTTTTGACCAAAACGACAGGACCGGAGCTGATAAAAATGTTGATATGGATGTTATTTTTTTTCTGACTGCGATTTCAAAACCATGCACCAGAATTCACTTCTTTCAACTCAGTAATGCATTTTGGATGTGTACCTAGAGTTTAAAGCAGAAAAACAGGAACTTTTAGAATTTTCATTTTTTGACCAAAACGACAGGTCCGGAGCTGATAAAAAGTTGATATGGATGTAATTTTTTTTCTGACTGCGATTTCAAAACCATGCACCAGAATTCACTTCTTTCAACTCAGTAATGCATTTTGGATGTGTACCTAGAGTTTAAAGCAGAAAAACAGGAACTTTTCGAATTTTCATTTTTTGACCAAAATGACAGGACCGGAGCTGATAAAAATGTTGATATGGATGTAATTTTTTTTCTGACTGCGGTTTCAAAACCATGCACCAGAATCAACTTCTTTCAACTCAGTAATGCATTTTGGATGTGTACCTAGAGTTTAAAGCAGAAAAACAGGAACTTTTCGAATTTTCATTTTTTGACCAAAACGACAGGACCGGAGCTGATAAAAATGTTGATATGGATGTTATTTTTTTTCTGACTGCGATTTCAAAACCATGCACCAGAATTCACTTCTTTCAACTCAGTAATGCATTTTGGATGTGTACCTAGAGTTTAAAGCAGAAAAACAGGAACTTTTAGAATTTTCATTTTTTGACCAAAACGACAGGTCCGGAGCTGATAAAAAGTTGATATGGATGTAATTTTTTTTCTGACTGCGATTTCAAAACCATGCACCAGAATTCACTTCTTTCAACTCAGTAATGCATTTTGGATGTGTACCTAGAGTTTAAAGCAGAAAAACAGGAACTTTTAGAATTTTAATTTTTTGACCAAAACGACAGGACCGGAGCTGATAAAATTGTTGATATGGATGTTATTTTTTTTCTGACTGCGATTTCAAAACCATGCACCAGAATTCACTTCTTTCAACTCAGTAATGCATTTTGGATGTGTACCTAGAGTTTAAAGCAGAAAAACAGGAACTTTTAGAATTTTCATTTTTTGACCAAAACGACAGGACCGGAGCTGATAAAAATGTTGATATGGATGTTATTTTTTTTCTGACTGCGATTTCAAAACCATGCACCAGAATTCACTTCTTTCAACTCAGTAATGCATTTTGGATGTGTACCTAGAGTTTAAAGCAGAAAAACAGGAACTTTTAGAATTTTCATTTTTTGACCAAAACGACAGGACCGGAGCTGATAAAAATGTTGATATGGATGTTATTTTTTTTCTGACTGCGATTTCAAAACCATGCACCAGAATTCACTTCTTTCAACTCAGTAATGCATTTTGGATGTGTACCTAGAGTTTAAAACAGAAAAACAGGAACTTTTAGAATTTTCATTTTTTTTACCAAAACGACAGGACCGGAGCTGATAAAAATGTTGATATGGATGTTATTTTTTTTCTGACTGCGATTTCAAAACCATGCACCAGAATTCACTTCTTTCAACTCAGTAATGCATTTTGGATGTGTACCTAGAGTTTAAAGCAGAAAAACAGGAACTTTTAGAATTTTCATTTTTTGACCAAAACGACAGGACCGGAGCTGATAAAAATGTTGATATGGATGATATTTTTTTTCTGACTGCGATTTCAAAACCATGCACCAGAATTCACTTCTTTCAACTCAGTAATGCATTTTGGATGTGTACCTAGAGTTTAAAGCAGAAAAACAGGAACTTTTAGAATTTTCATTTTTTGACCAAAACGACAGGACCGGAGCTGATAAAAATGTTGATATGGATGTTATTTTTTTTCTGACTGCGATTTCAAAACCATGCACCAGAATTCACTTCTTTCAACTCAGTAATGCATTTTGGATGTGTACCTAGAGTTTAAAGCAGAAAAACAGGAACTTTTAGAATTTTCATTTTTTGACCAAAACGACAGGACCGGAGCTGATAAAAATGTTGATATGGATGTTATTTTTTTTCTGACTGCGATTTCAAAACCATGCACCAGAATTCACTTCTTTCAACTCAGTAATGCAATTTGGATGTGTACCTAGAGTTTAAAGCAGAAAAACAGGAACTTTTAGAATTTTCATTTTTTGACCAAAACGACAGGACCGGAGCTGATAAAAATGTTAATATGGATGTTATTTTTTTCTGACTGCGATTTTAAAACCATGCACCAGAATTCACTTCTTTCAACTCAGTAATGCATTTTGGATGTGTACCTAGAGTTTAAAGCAGAAAAACAGGAACTTTTCGAATTTTCATTTTTTGACCAAAACGACAGGACCGGAGCTGATAAAAATGTTGATATGGATGTAATTTTTTTTCTGACTGCGGTTTCAAAACCATGCACCAGAATCAACTTCTTTCAACTCAGTAATGCATTTTGGATGTGTACCTAGAGTTTAAAGCAGAAAAACAGGAACTTTTAGAATTTTCATTTTTTGACCAAAACGACAGGACCGGAGCTGATAAAAATGTTGATATGGATGTTATTTTTTTTGTGACTGCGATTTCAAAACCATGCACCAGAATTCACTTCTTTCAACTCAGTAATGCATTTTGGATGTGTACCTAGAGTTTAAAGCAGAAAAACAGGAACTTTTAGAATTTTCATTTTTTGACCAAAACGACAGGACCGGAGCTGATAAAAATGTTGATATGGATGTTATTTTTTTTCTGACTGCGATTTCAAAACCATGCACCAGAATTCACTTCTTTCAACTCAGTAATGCATTTTGGATGTGTACCTAGAGTTTAAAGCAGAAAAACAGGAACTTTTAGAATTTTCATTTTTTGACCAAAACGACAGGACCGGACCTGATAAAAATGTTGATATGGATGTTATTTTTTTTCTGACTGCGATTTCAAAACCATGCACCAGAATTCACTTCTTTCAACTCAGTAATGCATTTTGGATGTGTACCTAGAGTTTAAAGCAGAAAAACAGGAACTTTTAGAATTTTCATTTTTTGACCAAAACGACAGGACCGGAGCTGATAAAAATGTTGATATGGATGTTATTTTTTTTCTGACTGCGATTTCAAAACCATGCACCAGAATTCACTTCTTTCAACTCAGTAATGCATTTTGGATGTGTACCTAGAGTTTAACCCCTTCCTGACAGAGCCAGTTTTTGCGTTCCTGACAGAGCCCTTTTTTTCAAATCTGACATGCATCACTTAAGTGGGGATAACTTTTTTTTGCTTTTACTTATCCCAGTGATTTTGAGATTGTTTTTTCGTGACACATTGTACTTCAAATTAGTGGTAAATTTGGGTCGATACAGTCTGTGTTTTTTTGTGAAAAATACCAAAATGTCGTGAAAAAATGGAAAATTTTGCAATTTGCAAAATGTTAAATTTTCTGCTTGTGAGACAAATAATCATACCACTCAAAATAGTTAATAACTAACATAGACCATATGTCTACTTTATGTTTCCATCATTATTTCAACTTCCTTTTAATTTTTTTGGACACTAGGAGGCTTACAATATGAATAGCAAATTCTCAAATTTTCAAGAAAATTTCAAACACTGATTTTTTTAGGGACCAGTTCAGTTCTGATGTGACTTTGAGGGACTTGTATGTGAGACACCCCCATAAATGATACCATTTCAAAAACTGCACCCCTCACAGTATTCAAAACAGCATTTTGGAAGTTTGTTAACCCTTTAGGTGTTTCACAGGAATTAAAACAAAGTGTAGGTGAAATTTCAAAATTTCATTTTTTTTGCAGATTTGCAATTTTAATACATTTTTCTAAGGAACACAGTACATTTTACTAGAGAAATGTGACTAAAAATTGATTCCCCCAATTCTTTTGTTTTCATAAATATCCTATATGTGGCCCTAGTGTGCACGTTGACCAAACCACAGGCTTCATAATAGAAGGAGCACCTACTTGATTTTGGAGCCTCCTTTTTATGAGATTATTTTTTAGGCACCATGTAGGTTTCTAGGCACCATAAGATGCTAAAATTTAGGAACCCCCCCACAAGTGACCCCATTTTGCAAACTACACCCCTCAGGGAATTCATCTAGGGGTATAGTGTACATTTCAAACCCCCAGGGGTTTCACCAATTGTGGTACAACTGGGCAGTGAAAATGAAAAATTAAATTTTTTACACAAAAATGCAGTTCTGGCTCAAAATTTTTCATTTTCAGGAGGTATGAAGGAGAAAAAGCACCCCAAAATCTGTGCCCCAATTTCTCCCGAGTACGGCAATGCCTCACATGTGACCAAAAAATACCATTTGGGTGCATGGCAGGACTCAGAAAGGAAGGAGTGATTTTTGGATTTTGCAGCTCAGATTCTGGTGGAATGTTGGTGGGTGCTATGTTGCATTAGCAAGACCCCCCAAGCACCAATACAGAGGAACCCCCCCACAAGTGACCCCATTTTGCAAACTACACCCCTCAGGGAATTCATCTAGGGGTATAGTGTACATTTCAAACCCCCAGGGGTTTCACCAATTTTGATACAACTGGGCAGTGAAAATGAAAAATTACATTTTTTTACACAAAAATGCAGTTCTGGCTCAAAATTTTTCATTTTCACAAGGAATGAAGGAGACAAAGCACCCCAAAATCTGTGCCCCAATTTCTCCCGAGTATGGCAATGCCTCATATGTGACCAAAAAATACCAGTTGGGTGCATGGCAGGACTCAGAAGGGAAGGAGTGATTTTTGGTGGTGGAATGTTGGTGGGTGCTATGTCGCATTAGCAAGACCCCCAAAGCACCAATACAGTGGAACCCCCCCACAAGTGACCCCATTTTGCAAACTACACCCCTCAGGGAATTCATCTAGGGGTATAGTGTACATTTCAAACCCCCAGGGGTTTCACCAATTTTGATACAACTGGGCAGTGAAAATGAAAAATTACATTTTTTTACACAAAAATGCAGTTCTGGCTCAAAATTTTTCATTTTCAGAAGGTATGAAGGAGAAAAAGCACCCCAAATTCTGTGCCCCAATTTCTCCCGAGTACGGCAATGCCTCACATGTGACCAAAAAATACCATTTGGGCGCATGGCAGGACTCAGAAGGGAAGGAGTGATTTTTGGATTTTGCAGCTCAGATTCTGGTGGAATTTTGGTGGGTGCTATGTCGCATTAGCAAGACCCCCCAAGCACCAATACAGTGGAACCCCCCCACAAGTGACCCCATTTTGCAAACTACACCCCTCAGGGAATTCATCTAGGGGTATAGTGTACATTTCAAACCCCCAGGGGTTGCACCAATTTTGATACAACTGGGCTGTGCAAATGCAAAATTACATTTTTTACACAAAAATGCAGTTCTGGCTCAAAATTTTTCATTTTCACAAGGAATGAAGGAGACAAAGCACCCCAAAATCTGTGCCCCAATTTCTCCCGAGTACGGCAATGCCTCACATGTGACCAAAAAATACCATTTGGGTGCATGGCCGGACTCAGAAAGGAAGGAGTGATTTTTGGATTTTGCAGCTCAGATTCTGGTGGAATGTTGGTGGGTGCTATGTTGCATTAGCAAGACCCCCCAAGCACCAATACAGTGGAACCCCCCCACAAGTGACCCCATTTTGCAAACTACACCCCTCAGGGAATTCATCTAGGGGTATAGTGTACATTTCAAACCCCCAGGGGTTTCACCAATTTTGATACAACTGGGCAGTGAAAATGAAAAATTACATTTTTTTACACAAAAATGCAGTTCTGGCTCAAAATTTTTCATTTTCACAAGGAATGAAGGAGACAAAGCACCCCAAAATCTGTGCCCCAATTTCTCCCGAGTATGGCAATGCCTCATATGTGACCAAAAAATACCAGTTGGGTGCATGGCAGGACTCAGAAGGGAAGGAGTGATTTTTGGTGGTGGAATGTTGGTGGGTGCTATGTCGCATTAGCAAGACCCCCAAAGCACCAATACAGTGGAACCCCCCCACAAGTGACCCCATTTTGCAAACTACACCCCTCAGGGAATTCATCTAGGGGTATAGTGTACATTTCAAACCCCCAGGGGTTTCACCAATTTTGATACAACTGGGCAGTGAAAATGAAAAATTACATTTTTTTACACAAAAATGCAGTTCTGGTATAAAATTTTTCATTTTCAGAAGGTATGAAGGAGAAAAAGCACCCCAAAATCTGTGCCCCAATTTCTCCCGAGTACGGCAATGCCTCACATGTGACCAAAAAATACCATTTGGGCGCATGGCAGGACTCAGAAGGGAAGGAGTGATTTTTGGATTTTGCAGCTCAGATTCTGGTGGAATTTTGGTGGGTGCTATGTCGCATTAGCAAGACCCCCCAAGCACCAATACAGTGGAACCCCCCCACAAGTGACCCCATTTTGCAAACTACACCCCTCAGGGAATTCATCTAGGGGTATAGTGTACATTTCAAACCCCCAGGGGTTTCACCAATTTTAATACAACTGGGCTGTGCAAATGCAAAATTACATTTTTTACACAAAAATGCAGTTCTGGCTCAAAATTTTTCATTTTCACAAGGAATGAAGGAGACAAAGCACCCCAAAATCTGTGCCCCAATTTCTCCCGAGTACGGCAATGCCTCACATGTGACCAAAAAATACCATTTGGGTGCATGGCCGGACTCAGAAAGGAAGGAGTGATTTTTGGATTTTGCAGCTCAGATTCTGGTGGAATGTTGGTGGGTGCTATGTTGCATTAGCAAGACCCCTCAAGCACCAATACAGTGGAACCCCCCACAAGTGACCCCATTTTGCAAACTACACCCCTCAGGGAATTCATCTAGGGGTATAGTGTACATTTCAAACCCCCAGGGGTTTCACCAATTTTGATACAACTGGGCAGTGAAAATTAAAAATTACATTTTTTTACACAAAAATGCAGTTCTGGCTCAAAATTTTTCATTTTCACAAGGAATGAAGGAGACAAAGCACCCCAAAATCTGTGCCCCAATTTCTCCCGAGTATGGCAATGCCTCATATGTGACCAAAAAATACCAGTTGGGTGCATGGCAGGACTCAGAAGGGAAGGAGTGATTTTTGGTGGTGGAATGTTGGTGGGTGCTATGTCGCATTAGCAAGACCCCCAAAGCACCAATACAGTGGAACCCCCCCACAAGTGACCCCATTTTGCAAACTACACCCCTCAGGGAATTCATCTAGGGGTATAGTGTACATTTCAAACCCCCAGGGGTTTCACCAATTTTGATACAACTGGGCAGTGAAAATGAAAAATTACATTTTTTTACACAAAAATGCAGTTCTGGCTCAAAATTTTTCATTTTCAGAAGGTATGAAGGAGAAAAAGCACCCCAAAATCTGTGCCCCAATTTCTCCCGAGTACGGCAATGCCTCATGTGTGACCAAAAAGTGTCAGGACTCAGAAGGGAAGGAGTGATATTTGGATTTTGCAGCACAAATTCTGGTGGAATGTTGGTGGGTGCTATGTCGCATTAGCAAGACCCCCAAAGCACCAATACAGTGGAACCCCCCCACAAGTGACCCCATTTTGCAAACTACACCCCTCAGGGAATTCATCTAGGGGTATAGTGTACATTTCAAACCCCCAGGGGTTTCACCAATTTTGATACAACTGGTGAGTGAAAATGAAAAATTACATTTTTTTACACAAAAATGCAGTTCTGGCTCAAAATTTTTCATTTTCAGAAGGTATGAAGGAGAAAAAGCACCCCAAAATCTGTGCCCCAATTTCTCCCGAGTACGGCAATGTCTCATGTGTGACCAAAAAGTGGCAGGACTCAGAAGGGAAGGAGTGATATTTGGATTTTGCAGCACAAATTCTGGTGGAATGTTGGTGGGTGCTATGTCGCATTAGCAAGACCCCCAAAGCACCAATACAGTGGAACCCCCCACAAGTGACCCCATTTTGCAAACTACACCCCTCAGGGAATTCATCTAGGGGTATAGTGTACATTTCAAACCCCCAGGGGTTTCACCAATTTTGATAAAACTGGGCAGTGAAAATGAAAAATTACATTTTTTTACACAAAAATGCAGTTCTGGCTCAAAATTTTTCATTTTCAGAAGGTATGAAGGAGAAAAAGCACCCCAAAATCTGTGCCCCAATTTCTCCCGAGTACGGCAATGCCTCACATGTGACCAAAAAATACCAGTTGGGTGCATGGCAGGACTCAGAAGGGAAGGAGTGATTTTTGGATTTTGCGGCTCAGATTCTGGTGGAATGAATGGTGGGTGCTATGTGGCATTAGCAAGACCCCCGAAGCACGGTGAAATGATGAACCTAAAAATCCATAGATGTGTGGTATATTTTAAAACACTCCTTTATACATAGGCCGGGTTTGTCGGGGCAAGTGTCACACTGGAAAATAGTTTGCTTTCTTATTCCCTTTTTATAGCAAACTTTGCACCTTTTTTGTGTCCTGCCCTTTTTTTCCAGTGGAGGGGATTTCATCAGGAAAATGCTGCCCTGGTACAATACGGGGGCCAGTACTAGAAGTACTGGGGCCCTCTGCCTGCTGGTTCCCAAATACTAGGCCCTTTATGACTTCCTCTTGAAAGTGCATAAATGTCCCCCTCTGGCCGGTAGAACGGAATAGCACGTAAGCGTTATACAGTGCCATCTGGATGATATACACGGCCAGCTTCTTGTACCAGATTTTTGTTTTCCGCAGGGCACTGTACGGCTTCAGTACCTGATCTGAAAGATCCACTCCGCCCATGTACCTATTGTAATCCAGGATACAATTAGGTTTGGAGGTGTGGGTACTGGTACCTCGTACAGGGACGGAGGTGGTACTGTCTCCGTGAATTGTTGTCAGTATAAGGACATCCCTCTTGTCCTTATATTTGACCAACAACATATTTTCGGTGCATATTCCCCTGCTTTCACCCCTTCTCATTACTTGGGCAATGTGCGTTTTTGGGAGGCCTCTTTGGTTCTTGCGCACAGTACCGCAAGCTGCTGTACCTCTTGAACCAAGGGCCTTAAACAGGGGGATGCTGGTGTAAAAGTTATCCACATAGAGGTGATAACCTTTATCCAGGAAGGGGTGCACTAAATCCCAGACAATTTTTCCACTAACACCTACGAGGGAGGGGGGGCATTCTGGCGGTTCAATTCTTGAATCCTTCCCTTCATATACCCTAAACCTGTGGGTGTACCCTGAGGTGCTTTCACACAGCTTATACATTTTTATGCCATACCTTGCCCTCTTACTGGGAAGGTACTGGCGGAATTTAACCCTTCCTTTAAAATGTATAAGGGACTCGTCTATGCAAATGAATTTATCTGGGATGTACATCTCTTCAAATTTGGCACTGAAATGATCAATGACCGGCCTGACTTTGAATAGCCGGTCAAAGGTGGGATCATCTCTGGGTAGGCACTGTGCATTATCGTTGTAATGCAAAAATTTAAGGATCGTCTCAAATCGAGCCCGGGGCATGGCCATACGGTAAAATGGGGTGCTGTACAGAACATCTGTACTCCAATATTGCCTAATTTCTGGCTTTTTTACTATGCCCATATGAAACCCCAGACCCCAAAACGTCATCATCTCTACTGCATCTACAGGGGTCCACCTAGCAAATGATGACGTGGGGTTTTGAGCAATAAACTGCTGGGCATATAAATTAGTTTGGTCCACAATTAAATTTATAAAATCATCAGAGAAAAATAATTTGAAAAAGTCAATTTCTCTGAGACCTGTGGAATCAAATTGGATTCCTGGCATGGCCAAAAACTCAGGAACCTGGGGCTCAAAATTGTCTGGTGGTGGGGTCCATACGAGATCAATTATTGGGGGGGGGGGGTCTCAGCTGCTCTACGGGGGCATCTTTGAGGGGGTCCCTCATCACTAGAGGAGGAAGAGGAGCTTAAGATGAATCCTTCAAATTCCCCGCTTGCCTCACTGGCTGTGTCAGAATCAGAGGCAAGCATGGCATATGCCTCCTCCGCTGAATACATTCTTCTGGATGACTGGGATGACATTTGGGATGACATTTGGGATGACATTTGGGATGCCATTTTTATTTTTGTGTTACTGGTAGTGAAATGTTTCAACACGTGTATAGTGTAGGGGGGGGTACAAACTTTATTTCAACCCGGGGGGTATGTAGTGTGTAGTGTGTATGTAGTGCAGAAAAAAAAAATACTTTATACAGGAATTTGAACCCAATTAAAAAAAAAAAAATTGAAGGGGTTAAAAAAAAAAAAAAAAAGCTCCTGCGCCAAAAATTGAGCACAGATGTTGGTCAGTAACGTCCGTCACTGAACAGCGCTCAAAGGCAACAGGAATTTGATAAAAAAAAAAAAAAAAATAGATCAACCCTGTGCCGAAAAAGCTGATCAGTGATGTACGTCACTGATCAGCGCACAGTGGCCACAGGACACCCACAAAATCACAGTGTGTGTAAAAAAAAAATTAAAAAAAGACCCACAGCAGCCTCAAAAAAAATAAAGGTGATCAGTGATGCAACACTGATTACCAGTGAGGGGCAGCAGGTGCACAACCTTTGGTGCAACTGACAGTGCAACTGGCAGCAACTGACAGGTATATATATAAAAAAAAAACCCTGCGCCCCCAAAAAGTTGCTGATCAGCACAGATATACTGATCAGCACAAAAGGGGGGGTAGCAGACACAAAATATACACTCTCTATCACTCTCTGTCACTATCTCTCTCTATCTCTCTCTATCTCTCACTATCTATCACTATCTATCACTATCTATCACTATCTATCACTATCTATCACTCTAGGACACTGCAGCAGCAGCACTGACAGTTATATGTATAAAAAAAAACCTGCACCCCCAAAAAGGGGGGGTAGCAGACACAAAATATACACTCTCTATCACTCTCTGTCACTATCTCTCTCTATCTCTCTATCTCTCACTATCTATCACTATCTATCACTCTATGACACTGCAGCAGCAGCACTGACAGTTATATATATATAAAAAAAAAACCTGCACCCCCAAAAAGGGGGGGTAGCAGACACAAATCTCTCTATCTCTCACTATCTATCACTATCTATCACTATCTATCACTATCTATCACTCTATGACACTGCAGCAGCAGCACTGACAGTTATTTATATATAAAAAAAACCCTGCACCCCCAAAAAGGGGGGGTAGCAGACACAAAATATAGCTCTCTCTGTCACTATCTCTCTATCTCTCTCTATCTCTCTCTCTATCTCTCTATCTCTCTATCACACTGCAGCAGCAGCAGGAAGTCCCAAGAAGTCAGATCCAGGAAGCGTCCAGCACGCTACAAGCAGTGATCAGGTAATCAGGTAAGGTATTTGCAAGGATCAGGTAAGTATTAGCAAGGATCAGGTCAGTATCACGGCAGATAGGCACGGTGACCGCTCTGCACGCTATTCCAGACCGGAATGGCGTCTGCAGCGCAGTCACCGTTAGTTAAAATGTCGCGCCTTGGCTGTGATTGGTCCGTGGGTCCCACGGACCAATCACAGCCATGGGGGCAGGTGGGGTGAGGGTGGGGTGAGGTGTCATCGTCACCGATGACCCCCTCATGCCCCCTGATGCCCGGCGGTGATTGACACCTGTGTTACCGAGCGTCTGATTCGCTGGTAACACAGGAAAACGCTGTGAATGGCTGTTCACACTGAACAGCCAATCACAGCGATCGCCGACGGGGGGGCGACATCGCAGCCCCCCCTGGGCATGCAGGGACATGTCTGCTGTCAGGGACAGCAGACATCGTCCCTCTGTCACTGCGTCTCGAGACGCAGTGACAGTTTAAAGTCATGACGTACATTTATGCCATGTGTCGGGAAGTACATCCCGGCCATGACGTAAATGTACGTCAAATGTCGGGAAGGGGTTAAAGCAGAAAAACAGGAACTTTTAGAATTTTCATTTTTTGACCAAAACGACAGGACCGGAGCTGATAAAAATGTTGATATGGATGTTATTTTTTTCTGACTGCGATTTCAAAACCATGCACCAGAATTCACTTCTTTCAACTCAGTAATGCATTTTGGATGTGTACCTAGAGTTTAAAGCAGAAAAACAGGAACTTTTAGAATTTTCATTTTTTGACCAAAACGACAGGACCGGAGCTGATAAAAATGTTGATATGGATGTTATTTTTTTTCTGACTGCGATTTCAAAACCATGCACCAGAATTCACTTCTTTCAACTCAGTAATGCATTTTGGATGTGTACCTAGAGTTTAAAGCAGAAAAACAGGAACTTTTAGAATTTTCATTTTTTGACCAAAACGACAGGACCGGAGCTGATAAAAATGTTGATATGGATGTTATTTTTTTTCTGACTGCGATTTCAAAACCATGCACCAGAATTCACTTCTTTCAACTCAGTAATGCATTTTGGATGTGTACCTAGAGTTTAAAGCAGAAAAACAGGAACTTTTAGAATTTTCATTTTTTGACCAAAACGACAGGACCGGAGCTGATAAAAATGTTAATATGGATGTTATTTTTTTCTGACTGCGATTTTAAAACCATGCACCAGAATTCACTTCTTTCAACTCAGTAATGCATTTTGGATGTGTACCTAGAGTTTAAAGCAGAAAAACAGGAACTTTTCGAATTTTCATTTTTTGACCAAAACGACAGGACCGGAGCTGATAAAAATGTTGATATGGATGTAATTTTTTTTCTGACTGCGGTTTCAAAACCATGCACCAGAATCAACTTTTTTCAACTCAGTAATGCATTTTGGATGTGTACCTAGAGTTTAAAGCAGAAAAACAGGAACTTTTAGAATTTTCATTTTTTGACCAAAACGACAGGACCGGAGCTGATAAAAATGTTGATATGGATGTTATTTTTTTTGTGACTGCGATTTCAAAACCATGCACCAGAATTCACTTCTTTCAACTCAGTAATGCATTTTGGATGTGTACCTAGAGTTTAAAGCAGAAAAACAGGAACTTTTAAAATTTTCATTTTTTGACCAAAACGACAGGACCGGAGCTGATAAAAATGTTGATATGGATGTTATTTTTTTTCTGACTGCGATTTCAAAACCATGCACCAGAATTCACTTCTTTCAACTCAGTAATGCATTTTGGATGTGTACCTAGAGTTTAAAGCAGAAAAACAGGAACTTTTAGAATTTTCATTTTTTGACCAAAACGACAGGTCCGGAGCTGATAAAAAGTTGATATGGATGTAATTTTTTTTCTGACTGCGATTTCAAAACCATGCACCAGAATTCACTTCTTTCAACTCAGTAATGCATTTTGGATGTGTACCTAGAGTTTAAAGCAGAAAAACAGGAACTTTTCGAATTTTCATTTTTTGACCAAAACGACAGGACCGGAGCTGATAAAAATGTTGATATGGATGTTATTTTTTTTCTGACTGCGATTTCAAAACCATGCACCAGAATTCACTTCTTTCAACTCAGTAATGCATTTTGGATGTGTACCTAGAGTTTAAAGCAGAAAAACAGGAACTTTTAGAATTTTCATTTTTTGACCAAAACGACAGGACCGGAGCTGATAAAAATGTTGATATGGATGTTATTTTTTTTCTGACTGCGATTTCAAAACCATGCACCAGAATTCACTTCTTTCAACTCAGTAATGCATTTTGGATGTGTACCTAGAGTTTAAAGCAGAAAAACAGGAACTTTTAGAATTTTCATTTTTTGACCAAAACGACAGGACCGGACCTGATAAAAATGTTGATATGGATGTTATTTTTTTTCTGACTGCGATTTCAAAACCATGCACCAGAATTCACTTCTTTCAACTCAGTAATGCATTTTGGATGTGTACCTAGAGTTTAAAGCAGAAAAACAGGAACTTTTAGAATTTTCATTTTTTGACCAAAACGACAGGACCGGAGCTGATAAAAATGTTGATATGGATGTTATTTTTTTTCTGACTGCGATTTCAAAACCATGCACCAGAATTCACTTCTTTCAACTCAGTAATGCATTTTGGATGTGTACCTAGAGTTTAAAGCAGAAAAACAGGAACTTTTAGAATTTTCATTTTTTGACCAAAACGACAGGACCGGAGCTGATAAAAATGTTAATATGGATGTTATTTTTTTCTGACTGCGATTTTAAAACCATGCACCAGAATTCACTTCTTTCAACTCAGTAATGCATTTTGGATGTGTACCTAGAGTTTAAAGCAGAAAAACAGGAACTTTTCGAATTTTCATTTTTTGACCAAAACGACAGGACCGGAGCTGATAAAAATGTTGATATGGATGTAATTTTTTTTCTGACTGCGGTTTCAAAACCATGCACCAGAATCAACTTCTTTCAACTCAGTAATGCATTTTGGATGTGTACCTAGAGTTTAAAGCAGAAAAACAGGAACTTTTAGAATTTTCATTTTTTGACCAAAACGACAGGACCGGAGCTGATAAAAATGTTGATATGGATGTTATTTTTTTGTGACTGCGATTTCAAAACCATGCACCAGAATTCACTTCTTTCAACTCAGTAATGCATTTTGGATGTGTACCTAGAGTTTAAAGCAGAAAAACAGGAACTTTTCGAATTTTCATTTTTTGACCAAAACGACAGGACCGGAGCTGATAAAAATGTTGATATGGATGTTATTTTTTTTCTGACTGCGATTTCAAAACCATGCACCAGAATTCACTTCTTTCAACTCAGTAATGCATTTTGGATGTGTACCTAGAGTTTAAAACAGAAAAACAGGAACTTTTAGAATTTTCTGTCACGGCTAAAGGGCTGGATGGAGTCGTGTGGTGCACAGGAACCAGAGACGGACCAGGAGGAGTAGGATTGAAACGTGCAGGTTTAATAACGGATTTCATAAATGATAAACTTCACTCAAATACTTCTTTAAGTGACAGTTGGAATAAATTAAATAGAGTCCAGCACAATACTAATAACGGGCAGGGAAATCTGGAAACGTATACTTGGTGAGCCAGAGTACATAGATGAGGATCCGGAAGGAGGTTGATTTGATGACAGAAGAAATGGATCCGGATGACTGAAAGATGATGGAATGAATGAGTTGTATGAAGGAGGACAGCAGGAAGCTGTGCAGGGTAATTCTGGGACACAAGCAGGAACAAGCACTAGGTAGGACTTGCAGCATTGGTGTCAGGAGAAAACTTCCTTGTAGCAAGATGCAGGGAGCAAGGCACCAGAGTCAGGAGAGAAAGAGCCAGGATCCGGGAATCAGCTAGGAGTTGTGAATGACTCCAAAGACTCATTGCACTGACACTGAACAGCCTAGGCAGATCCCCTATATCCCCAGGGGATGGCTGCCATTGGCTGTCAGCACAGGATGAGGAGGGAACCTCCACTCTGGGCCAATCTGTCTCCTGCCCTCAACCAAGATGGCGACGCCGGCCTCCCGGCACCACTACTGCTGCCATCCCTACCCAGAGCTGCCGCTACCCGCACACCGCAGACCGGAGCCTGCACACGCTAGCCGGCGGCGGGCGCGGACGGGTGAGTACTGTACCCGCCGCGCTCCGTCGCGGCTACGTGTGACAGTACCCCCCCTTTTCAGGGTGACCCCAGGGCGCCTATGGGCCTTGTGCGGATTTCTCTGGAGAAATTGCTTTACCAGTTTTGGAGCGTGCAAATCAATGGAATCCACCCAAGAGTTCTCTTCGGGACCAAACCCAACCCATTCCACCAGATACTGGGTACGAGAATTGCGGCAACGAGAATCTATAATGCGTCTTACCTCGAATTCAGCCCCACTTTCGGAGTTAATCTTGGGCGGTTTGGGAATCTTCTTTTGATAAGAGTTCAACCTTAAAGGCTTGAGGAGGGACACATGGAAGGAATTCGAAATCCTTAGGGAAGGAGGAAGTTGAAGTCTATAAGCGACAGGATTAATGACTTGGATGATGGGGTATGGCCCAATGAACCGGGGAGCCAGCTTCATAGAGGGCAGACGGAGGCGTATATGGCGGGTAGACAGCCATACCCGGTCTCCGACTTTCAATCTGGGCGCTGCCCTTCTTTTCCTGTCTGCCATCCTCTTGTATCGGGCGGAAGATTTAAGAAGAGCGGTGTGGACATCCGACCAGATTTTAGCAAAGCGTTGTAATGAAGTGGTTGCTGCAGGAACTTCGGAAGAGGATAATTCTGAGAAATCCGGAGATCGTGGATGTTTGCCGAATACTGTAAAGAAGGGGGTGGTTCCGGAGGAAGAGTGATAGGAGTTGTTATGCATATATTCTGCCCACGGGAGAAGATCCACCCAGTCATCTTGGGAAGACGAGACAAACAGTCGGATAAAGGCCTCCAAGTCTTGATTCACCCGTTCTGTCTGGCCGTTGGTCTGGGGATGAAAGGCAGTGGAAAACTTGAGTTTGACCTGTACCGCGGCACAGAGAGCTCTCCAGAACTTTGCAACGAACTGTACTCCGCGGTCGGATACAATCTCTTTGGGCAGTCCGTGAAGTTTAAAAATGGTTGAGATGAATAGCTGAGCCAGTACTGGAGCAGAGGGGAGACCTTTTAGTGGGAAAAAATGGACCATTTTCGAGAATCGGTCGACCACTACCCAGATTGCGGTATGACCTTTTGAGGGGGGTAGTTCGCAAATGAAGTCCATTGACAGATGGGTCCATGGTTCTGTGGGAATGGTTAGAGGGCGGAGAGGACCAGCGGGAGTTGTTCTGGGCACTTTATGCTGAGCACATCTTACACAAGAGGCAACGAAGTTGGTTACGTCGTGGCGGATGGTTGGCCACCAATAAGAACGTGACAGGAACATCAAGGTCTTTTGTGCTCCTGCGTGCCCTGCGAAGCGGGAAGAATGTGCCCATGACAATATTTTCTTGCGAAGTTCGGGGGGAACGAACGTTTTACCTGGAGGAGGAGATGGCTGTACGGTTACTTGGGCGAAGACCAGCGGATCGAGGATTGGACGAGGAGGTGTCTCTTGGTCAGAGGTCGTCTCAAAGGAGCGGGATAGAGCGTCTGCCTTAGTATTCGTGGTTCCAGGTCGGAATTTAATTTGAAATCAAAGCGTTCAAAAAACATGGCCCAACGGGCTTGGCGGGCAGTAAGGCACTGAGCCTGTTTAAGAAAGGACAGATTTTTGTGGTCTGAATACACGGTGATCTTATGTCGTGCCCCCTCCAGAAGGTATCGCCACTCCTCTAACGCAGTTTTGACTGCAAGCAACTCCTGTTCCCCGATGGGGTAATTCTTCTCTGCTGGGAGGAATTTTTTGGAGAGGAAGGCACAAGGGTGTAATTCTTGATCCTCACCTTTTTGTGACAAGATGGCCCCGATCCCTTCCGAGGATGCGTCCACCTCGAGAATGAAGGGCCTGTCGAGGTCTGGTTGGAGGAGGATTGGTGCCGTCATGAATGCTCTCTTTAACTGCTGGAAGGCAGAGGATGCTTCTGGCGACCATCGGCTTGGATCAGCTCCCTTGCAAGTGAGAGCAGTGAGGGGAGCAGCGATAGTAGAGAAGTTCCGGATAAATCGCCGGTAATAGTTTGAGAACCCTAGGAATCTCTGAATTCCTTTGAGTGTTGTGGGGGCTGCCCAGTCTTGGATGGCTCTCACCTTCTCTGGGTCCATTTCTATCCCAGTGGCGGAGAGAATGTGACCCAAGAATGGAATGGACGTGACCTCAAAAACGCACTTTTCCAACTTGCAGAACAGTTGATTTTGGCGAAGACGTCGTAGGACTTCGGACACTGTCTGTCTGTGAAGTTGGAGATTTGGAGAGAAGATGAGTATATCGTCTAGATAGACTACGATGGAGTGGTACAGCAAGTCCCGAAAGATATCATTTACAAACTGTTGGAAGACAGCGGGGGCGTTACAAAGGCCGAAGGGCATCACCAGGTATTCATAGTGGCCGTCGCGCGTGTTAAAAGCCGTCTTCCACTCGTCACCTGGACGGATCCGGATCAAATTGTAGGCCCCTCGCAGGTCCAATTTAGTAAAGATTGCTGCCCCTCTGATCTTGTCGAATAGTTCTGCGATAAGGGGTAAGGGATAGCGGTTTTTAATGGTGATGTCATTCAGGCCCCTATAGTCGATACATGGCCGAAGACCGCCATCTTTCTTTTTCACAAAGAAAAACCCGGCCCCGGCCGGAGAAGTAGATGGTCGAATGAACCCTTTGTTTAAGTTCTCTTGAATGTACGAGGACATGGCCTCAGTCTCAGGTAGCGACAGGGGATAGATGCGGCCACGAGGAGGGAACTTCCCGGCCACCAGCTCTATCGGACAGTCCCAAGGACGGTGAGGAGGCAGGGTGTCGGCACCACCTTTACTGAATACATCTGTAAATGAACGATATGGTGCGGGTATCGACAAGGGTGGAGCTGAAGAGGATGAAGGACAGTTACCCTCACGTTGTGGATGGGTCTGGTAGACCGGAAGGATCTGAGGAATGCAAGTAGACTGGCAATCTGTTCCCCAGGCCTTGACCTCCATATTGGTCCAATCGATGTGTGGGTTATGTTTGGAGAGCCAGGGAAGGCCCAGGACCATTTGGTGTGAGGACTGTGGAAGAATGAAGAATTCGAGGGTCTCTTGATGTAGAGCTCCTATGAGCAGTGTCACCGGGGTGGTCTGATGGGTGATTTGTCCACTACGAATTCGACTCCCATCCACTGCAGTGAGGACCAGCGAGTGATCCAGGGGTTGCACAGGCAGGGCATGTTGGGTAACAAAAGAAGAAGAAAGGAAGTTTCCCGCTGCTCCAGAGTCCAATAGGGCCTGAACTCTTTTTCTCCCTTGGGGACACACAAGGGTAACCGGAATGGTGGAATCAGAAGAAGAGGGAGATGGAAGCAAGACTCCTAATCGGACCTCCCTCGGGGAGATTAGGAGCGGTCGTTTCCCGGCCGCAGCGGGCAGGAAGCCAATAAGTGAGCTGAGGAGCCACAGTACATGCATAGATTCTCTCGCCGTCTTCGGGACTTCTCTTCGAGAGAGAGACGGGAGCGGTTGATTTGCATGGGCTCATCTGTTGACACCGCAGGAGGCGGGGTTGGTTTGGAGGCTGGTGCGACATTGGAAGGAAATCGAGGGCGAAGGCGATCAGAGCGATTCCTCTCAAGTTGGCGTTCTTGGAGTCGCAGATCGACTTTGTTACATAATGAAATGAGTTCAGCCAGGGTGGAAGGAGAATCGCGAGTTGCTAACTCGTCCTTGATGCGCCCGGCTAGGCCGTTCCAGAAGGCAGAAACGAGAGCCTCTTCGTTCCATCTGAGTTCGGAAGCCAGGGTTTGAAATTGTACGACATATTGTCCCACTGGGCGACTGCCCTGACGAATCCTTAGGATCTCCGTGGCTGCGGAGGACACTCTGCCAGGCTCGTCGAAGATGCGACGGAAGGAGGCCACAAATTCTTCATAGTTATTGAGGATGGGATCCGCACGCTCCCAAAGGGGGGACACCCACTCCAGGGCTGGACCCGCCAGTAGGGACACGATGTAAGCCACCCGAGTCTTGGGAGAGGGGAAATTGGAAGGCTGGAGGGTAAAATGGACGTCACATTGATTCAGGAATCCTCGACACCCCCTCGGGGACCCGTCATATTTACTGGGGGTTGACAGGTGTAGCTGGTGAGGAGCAGCTGGCCCAGGGGGAGCAGCAGGGGCCGAAGCTCCGGAGGTTGGTGCTGCTGAAACTGAGGGAGCCGCCTGAGGTGATGACAAGGTCTGGAGAAAATGAGCCACTTGACGCTGGGTAGTCTCTACTTGTTCCAATCGAGCCATGATGCCTTGAAGAACATCCGTCATGGAGGCCTGTGCTTCACCCGATTCCATCGGGTCAGTGCAAACTGTCACGGCTAAAGGGCTGGATGGAGTCGTGTGGTGCACAGGAACCGGAGACGGACCAGGAGGAGTAGGATTGAAACGTGCAGGTTTAATAACGGATTTCATAAATGATAAACTTCACTCAAATACTTCTTTAAGTGACAGTTGGAATAAATTAAATAGAGTCCAGCACAATACTAATAACGGGCAGGGAAATCTGGAAACGTATACTTGGTGAGCCAGAGTACATAGATGAGGATCCGGAAGGAGGTTGATTTGATGACAGAAGAAATGGATCCGGATGACTGAAAGATGATGGAATGAATGAGTTGTATGAAGGAGGACAGCAGGAAGCTGTGCAGGGTAATTCTGGGACACAAGCAGGAACAAGCACTAGGTAGGACTTGCAGCATTGGTGTCAGGAGAAAACTTCCTTGTAGCAAGATGCAGGGAGCAAGGCACCAGAGTCAGGAGAGAAAGAGCCAGGATCCGGGAATCAGCTAGGAGTTGTGAATGACTCCAAAGACTCATTGCACTGACACTGAACAGCCTAGGCAGATCCCCTATATCCCCAGGGGATGGCTGCCATTGGCTGTCAGCACAGGATGAGGAGGGAACCTCCACTCTGGGCCAATCTGTCTCCTGCCCTCAACCAAGATGGCGACGCCGGCCTCCCGGCACCACTACTGCTGCCATCCCTACCCAGAGCTGCCGCTACCCGCACACCGCAGACCGGAGCCTGCACACGCTAGCCGGCGGCGGGCGCGGACGGGTGAGTACTGTACCCGCCGCGCTCCGTCGCGGCTACGTGTGACATTTTCATTTTTTTGACCAAAACGACAGGACCGGAGCTAATAAAAATGTTGATATGGATGTTATTTTTTTTCTGACTGCGATTTCAAAACCATGCACCAGAATTCACTTCTTTCAACTCAGTAATGCATTTTGGATGTGTACCTAGAGTTTAAAGCAGAAAAACAGGAACTTTTAGAATTTTCATTTTTTGACCAAAACGACAGGACCGGAGCTGATAAAAATGTTGATATGGATGTTATTTTTTTTCTGACTGCGATTTCAAAACCATGCACCAGAATTCACTTCTTTCAACTCAGTAATGCATTTTGGATGTGTACCTAGAGTTTAAAGCAGAAAAACAGGAACTTTTAGAATTTTCATTTTTTGACCAAAACGACAGGACCGGAGCTGATAAAAATGTTGATATGGATGTTATTTTTTTTCTGACTGCGATTTCAAAACCATGCACCAGAATTCACTTCTTTCAACTCAGTAATGCATTTTGGATGTGTACCTAGAGTTTAAAGCAGAAAAACAGGAACTTTTAGAATTTTCATTTTTTGACCAAAACGACAGGACCGGAGCTGATAAAAATGTTGATATGGATGTTATTTTTTTTCTGACTGCGATTTCAAAACCATGCACCAGAATTCACTTCTTTCAACTCAGTAATGCATTTTGGATGTGTACCTAGAGTTTAAAGCAGAAAAACAGGAACTTTTAGAATTTTCATTTTTTGACCAAAACGACAGGACCGGAGCTGATAAAAATGTTAATATGGATGTTATTTTTTTCTGACTGCGATTTTAAAACCATGCACCAGAATTCACTTCTTTCAACTCAGTAATGCATTTTGGATGTGTACCTAGAGTTTAAAGCAGAAAAACAGGAACTTTTCGAATTTTCATTTTTTGACCAAAACGACAGGACCGGAGCTGATAAAAATGTTGATATGGATGTAATTTTTTTTCTGACTGCGGTTTCAAAACCATGCACCAGAATCAACTTCTTTCAACTCAGTAATGCATTTTGGATGTGTACCTAGAGTTTAAAGCAGAAAAACAGGAACTTTTAGAATTTTAATTTTTTGACCAAAACGACAGGACCGGAGCTGATAAAAATGTTGATATGGATGTTATTTTTTTTCTGACTGCGATTTCAAAACCATGCACCAGAATTCACTTCTTTCAACTCAGTAATGCATTTTGGATGTGTACCTAGAGTTTAAAGCAGAAAAACAGGAACTTTTAGAATTTTCATTTTTTGACCAAAACGACAGGACCGGAGCTGATAAAAATGTTGATATGGATGTTATTTTTTTTCTGACTGCGATTTCAAAACCATGCACCAGAATTCACTTCTTTCAACTCAGTAATGCATTTTGGATGTGTACCTAGAGTTTAAAACAGAAAAACAGGAACTTTTAGAATTTTCATTTTTTTGACCAAAACGACAGGACCGGAGCTGATAAAAATGTTGATATGGATGTTATTTTTTTTCTGACTGCGATTTTAAAACCATGCACCAGAATTCACTTCTTTCAACTCAGTAATGCATTTTGGATGTGTACCTAGAGTTTAAAGCAGAAAAACAGGAACTTTTAGAATTTTCATTTTTTGACCAAAACGACAGGACCGGAGCTGATAAAAATGTTGATATGGATGTTATTTTTTTTCTGACTGCGATTTCAAAACCATGCACCAGAATTCACTTCTTTCAACTCAGTAATGCATTTTGGATGTGTACCTAGAGTTTAAAGCAGAAAAACAGGAACTTTTAGAATTTTCATTTTTTGACCAAAACGACAGGACCGGAGCTGATAAAAATGTTGATATGGATGTTATTTTTTTTCTGACTGCGATTTCAAAACCATGCACCAGAATTCACTTCTTTCAACTCAGTAATGCATTTTGGATGTGTACCTAGAGTTTAAAGCAGAAAAACAGGAACTTTTAGAATTTTCATTTTTTGACCAAAACGACAGGACCGGAGCTGATAAAAATGTTGATATGGATGTTATTTTTTTTCTGACTGCGATTTCAAAACCATGCACCAGAATTCACTTCTTTTAACTTAGTAATGCATTTTGGATGTGTACCTAGAGTTTAAAGCAGAAAAACAGGAACTTTTAGAATTTTCATTTTTTGACCAAAACGACAGGACCGGAGCTGATAAAAATGTTAATATGGATGTTATTTTTTTCTGACTGCGATTTTAAAACCATGCACCAGAATTCACTTCTTTCAACTCAGTAATGCATTTTGGATGTGTACCTAGAGTTTAAAGCAGAAAAACAGGAACTTTTAGAATTTTCATTTTTTGACCAAAACGACAGGACCGGAGCTGATAAAAATGTTGATATGGATGTTATTTTTTTCTGACTGCGATTTCAAAACCATGCACCAGAATTCACTTCTTTCAACTCAGTAATGCATTTTGGATGTGTACCTAGAGTTTAAAGCAGAAAAACAGGAACTTTTAGAATTTTCATTTTTTGACCAAAACGACAGGACCGGAGCTGATAAAAATGTTGATATGGATGTTATTTTTTTTCTGACTGCGATTTCAAAACCATGCACCAGAATCAACTTCTTTCAACTCAGTAATGCATTTTGGATGTGTACCTAGAGTTTAAAGCAGAAAAACAGGAACTTTTAGAATTTTAATTTTTTGACCAAAACGACAGGACCGGAGGTGATAAAAATGTTGATATGGATGTTATTTTTTTTCTGACTGCGATTTCAAAACCATGCACCAGAATTCACTTCTTTCAACTCAGTAATGCATTTTGGATGTGTACCTAGAGTTTAAAGCAGAAAAACAGGAACTTTTAGAATTTTCATTTTTTGACCAAAACGACAGGACCGGAGCTGATAAAAATGTTGATATGGATGTTATTTTTTTTCTGACTGCGATTTCAAAACCATGCACCAGAATTCACTTCTTTCAACTCAGTAATGCATTTTGGATGTGTACCTAGAGTTTAAAACAGAAAAACAGGAACTTTTAGAATTTTCATTTTTTTGACCAAAACGACAGGACCGGAGCTGATAAAAATGTTGATATGGATGTTATTTTTTTTCTGACTGCGATTTCAAAACCATGCACCAGAATTCACTTCTTTCAACTCAGTAATGCATTTTGGATGTGTACCTAGAGTTTAAAGCAGAAAAACAGGAACTTTTAGAATTTTCATTTTTTGACCAAAACGACAGGACCGGAGCTGATAAAAATGTTGATATGGATGTTATTTTTTTTCTGACTGCGATTTCAAAACCATGCACCAGAATTCACTTCTTTCAACTCAGTAATGCATTTTGGATGTGTACCTAGAGTTTAAAGCAGAAAAACAGGAACTTTTAGAATTTTCATTTTTTGACCAAAACGACAGGACCGGAGCTGATAAAAATGTTAATATGGATGTTATTTTTTTCTGACTGCGATTTCAAAACCATGCACCAGAATTCACTTCTTTCAACTCAGTAATGCATTTTGGATGTGTACCTAGAGTTTAAAGCAGAAAAACAGGAACTTTTAGAATTTTCATTTTTTGACCAAAACGACAGGACCGGAGCTGATAAAAATGTTGATATGGATGTAATTTTTTTTCTGACTGCGGTTTCAAAACCATGCACCAGAATCAACTTCTTTCAACTCAGTAATGCATTTTGGATGTGTACCTAGAGTTTAAAGCAGAAAAACAGGAACTTTTAGAATTTTAATTTTTTGACCAAAACGACAGGACCGGAGGTGATAAAAATGTTGATATGGATGTTATTTTTTTTCTGACTGCGATTTCAAAACCATGCACCAGAATTCACTTCTTTCAACTCAGTAATGCATTTTGGATGTGTACCTAGAGTTTAAAGCAGAAAAACAGGAACTTTTAGAATTTTCATTTTTTGACCAAAACGACAGGACCGGAGCTGATAAAAATGTTGATATGGATGTTATTTTTTTTTCTGACTGCGATTTCAAAACCATGCACCAGAATTCACTTCTTTCAACTCAGTAATGCATTTTGGATGTGTACCTAGAGTTTAAAACAGAAAAACAGGAACTTTTAGAATTTTCATTTTTTTGACCAAAACGACAGGACCGGAGCTGATAAAAATGTTGATATGGATGTTATTTTTTTTCTGACTGCGATTTCAAAACCATGCACCAGAATTCACTTCTTTCAACTCAGTAATGCATTTTGGATGTGTACCTAGAGTTTAAAGCAGAAAAACAGGAACTTTTAGAATTTTCATTTTTTGACCAAAACGACAGGACCGGAGCTGATAAAAATGTTGATATGGATGTTATTTTTTTTCTGACTGCGATTTCAAAACCATGCACCAGAATTCACTTCTTTCAACTCAGTAATGCATTTTGGATGTGTACCTAGAGTTTAAAGCAGAAAAACAGGAACTTTTAGAATTTTCATTTTTTGACCAAAACGACAGGACCGGAGCTGATAAAAATGTTGATATGGATGTTATTTTTTTTCTGACTGCGATTTCAAAACCATGCACCAGAATTCACTTCTTTCAACTCAGTAATGCATTTTGGATGTGTACCTAGAGTTTAAAGCAGAAAAACAGGAACTTTTAGAATTTTCATTTTTTGACCAAAACGACAGGACCGGAGCTGATAAAAATGTTAATATGGATGTTATTTTTTTCTGACTGCGATTTTAAAACCATGCACCAGAATTCACTTCTTTCAACTCAGTAATGCATTTTGGATGTGTACCTAGAGTTTAAAGCAGAAAAACAGGAACTTTTCGAATTTTCATTTTTTGACCAAAACGACAGGACCGGAGCTGATAAAAATGTTGATATGGATGTAATTTTTTTTCTGACTGCGGTTTCAAAACCATGCACCAGAATCAACTTCTTTCAACTCAGTAATGCATTTTGGATGTTTACCTAGAGTTTAAAGCAGAAAAACAGGAACTTTTAGAATTTTCATTTTTTGACCAAAACGACAGGACCGGAGCTGATAAAAATGTTGATATGGATGTTATTTTTTTTCTGACTGCGATTTCAAAACCATGCACCAGAATTCACTTCTTTCAACTCAGTAATGCATTTTGGATGTGTACCTAGAGTTTAAAGCAGAAAAACAGGAACTTTTAGAATTTTCATTTTTTGACCAAAACGACAGGACCGGAGCTGATAAAAATGTTGATATGGATGTTATTTTTTTTCTGACTGCGATTTCAAAACCATGCACCAGAATTCACTTCTTTCAACTCAGTAATGCATTTTGGATGTGTACCTAGAGTTTAAAGCAGAAAAACAGGAACTTTTAGAATTTTCATTTTTTGACCAAAACGACAGGACCGGAGCTGATAAAAATGTTGATATGGATGTTATTTTTTTTCTGACTGCGATTTCAAAACCATGCACCAGAATTCACTTCTTTCAACTCAGTAATGCATTTTGGATGTGTACCTAGAGTTTAAAGCAGAAAAACAGGAACTTTTAGAATTTTCATTTTTTGACCAAAACGACAGGACCGGAGCTGATAAAAATGTTGATATGGATGTTATTTTTTTTCTGACTGCGATTTCAAAACCATGCACCAGAATTCACTTCTTTCAACTCAGTAATGCATTTTGGATGTGTACCTAGAGTTTAAAGCAGAAAAACAGGAACTTTTAGAATTTTCATTTTTTGACCAAAACGACAGGACCGGAGCTGATAAAAATGTTGATATGGATGTTATTTTTTTTCTGACTGCGATTTCAAAACCATGCACCAGAATTCACTTCTTTCAACTCAGTAATGCATTTTGGATGTGTACCTAGAGTTTAAAGCAGAAAAACAGGAACTTTTAGAATTTTCATTTTTTGACCAAAACGACAGGACCGGAGCTGATAAAAATGTTAATATGGATGTTATTTTTTTCTGACTGCGATTTTAAAACCATGCACCAGAATTCACTTCTTTCAACTCAGTAATGCATTTTGGATGTGTACCTAGAGTTTAAAGCAGAAAAACAGGAACTTTTAGAATTTTCATTTTTTGACCAAAACGACAGGACCGGAGCTGATAAAAATGTTGATATGGATGTTATTTTTTTCTGACTGCGATTTCAAAACCATGCACCAGAATTCACTTCTTTCAACTCAGTAATGCATTTTGGATGTGTACCTAGAGTTTAAAGCAGAAAAACAGGAACTTTTAGAATTTTCATTTTTTGACCAAAACGACAGGACCGGAGCTGATAAAAATGTTGATATGGATGTTATTTTTTTTCTGACTGCGATTTCAAAACCATGCACCAGAATTCACTTCTTTCAACTCAGTAATGCATTTTGGATGTGTACCTAGAGTTTAAAGCAGAAAAACAGGAACTTTTAGAATTTTCATTTTTTGACCAAAACGACAGGACCGGACCTGATAAAAATGTTGATATGGATGTTATTTTTTTTCTGACTGCGATTTCAAAACCATGCACCAGAATTCACTTCTTTCAACTCAGTAATGCATTTTGGATGTGTACCTAGAGTTTAAAGCAGAAAAACAGGAACTTTTAGAATTTTCATTTTTTGACCAAAACGACAGGACCGGAGCTGATAAAAATGTTGATATGGATGTTATTTTTTTTCTGACTGCGATTTCAAAACCATGCACCAGAATTCACTTCTTTCAACTCAGTAATGCATTTTGGATGTGTACCTAGAGTTTAAAGCAGAAAAACAGGAACTTTTAGAATTTTCATTTTTTGACCAAAACGACAGGACCGGAGCTGATAAAAATGTTAATATGGATGTTATTTTTTTCTGACTGCGATTTTAAAACCATGCACCAGAATTCACTTCTTTCAACTCAGTAATGCATTTTGGATGTGTACCTAGAGTTTAAAGCAGAAAAACAGAAACTTTTCGAATTTTCATTTTTTGACCAAAACGACAGGACCGGAGCTGATAAAAATGTTGATATGGATGTAATTTTTTTTCTGACTGCGGTTTCAAAACCATGCACCAGAATCAACTTCTTTCAACTCAGTAATGCATTTTGGATGTGTACCTAGAGTTTAAAGCAGAAAAACAGGAACTTTTAGAATTTTCATTTTTTTACCAAAACGACAGGACCGGAGCTGATAAAAATGTTGATATGGATGTTATTTTTTTTGTGACTGCGATTTCAAAACCATGCACCAGAATTCACTTCTTTCAACTCAGTAATGCATTTTGGATGTGTACCTAGAGTTTAAAGCAGAAAAACAGGAACTTTTCGAATTTTCATTTTTTGACCAAAACGACAGGACCGGAGCTGATAAAAATGTTGATATGGATGTTATTTTTTTTCTGACTGCGATTTCAAAACCATGCACCAGAATTCACTTCTTTCAACTCAGTAATGCATTTTGGATGTGTACCTAGAGTTTAAAGCAGAAAAACAGGAACTTTTAGAATTTTCATTTTTTGACCAAAACGACAGGACCGGAGCTGATAAAAATGTTGATATGGATGTTATTTTTTTTCTGACTGCGATTTCAAAACCATGCACCAGAATTCACTTCTTTCAACTCAGTAATGCATTTTGGATGTGTACCTAGAGTTTAAAGCAGAAAAACAGGAACTTTTAGAATTTTCATTTTTTGACCAAAACGACAGGACCGGAGCTGATAAAAATGTTGATATGGATGTTATTTTTTTTCTGACTGCGATTTCAAAACCATGCACCAGAATTCACTTCTTTCAACTCAGTAATGCATTTTGGATGTGTACCTAGAGTTTAAAGCAGAAAAACAGGAACTTTTAGAATTTTCATTTTTTGACCAAAACGACAGGACCGGAGCTGATAAAAATGTTGATATGGATGTTATTTTTTTTCTGACTGCGATTTCAAAACCATGCACCAGAATTCACTTCTTTCAACTCAGTAATGCATTTTGGATGTGTACCTAGAGTTTAAAGCAGAAAAACAGGAACTTTTAGAATTTTCATTTTTTGACCAAAACGACAGGACCGGAGCTGATAAAAATGTTAATATGGATGTTATTTTTTTCTGACTGCGATTTTAAAACCATGCACCAGAATTCACTTCTTTCAACTCAGTAATGCATTTTGGATGTGTACCTAGAGTTTAAAGCAGAAAAACAGGAACTTTTCGAATTTTCATTTTTTGACCAAAACAACAGGACCGGAGCTGATAAAAATGTTGATATGGATGTAATTTTTTTTCTGACTGCGGTTTCAAAACCATGCACCAGAATCAACTTCTTTCAACTCAGTAATGCATTTTGGATGTGTACCTAGAGTTTAAAGCAGAAAAACAGGAACTTTTAGAATTTTAATTTTTTGACCAAAACGACAGGACCGGAGCTGATAAAAATGTTGATATGGATGTTATTTTTTTCTGACTGCGATTTCAAAACCATGCACCAGAATTCACTTCTTTCAACTCAGTAATGCATTTGGATGTGTACCTAGAGTTTAAAGCAGAAAAACAGGAACTTTTAGAATTTTCATTTTTTGACCAAAACGACAGGACCGGAGCTGATAAAAATGTTGATATGGATGTTATTTTTTTTCTGACTGCGATTTCAAAACCATGCACCAGAATTCACTTCTTTCAACTCAGTAATGCATTTTGGATGTGTACCTAGAGTTTAAAACAGAAAAACAGGAACTTTTAGAATTTTCATTTTTTTGACCAAAACGACAGGACCGGAGCTGATAAAAATGTTGATATGGATGTTATTTTTTTTCTGACTGCGATTTTAAAACCATGCACCAGAATTCACTTCTTTCAACTCAGTAATGCATTTTGGATGTGTACCTAGAGTTTAAAGCAGAAAAACAGGAACTTTTAGAATTTTCATTTTTTGACCAAAACGACAGGACCGGAGCTGATAAAAATGTTGATATGGATGTTATTTTTTTTCTGACTGCGATTTCAAAACCATGCACCAGAATTCACTTCTTTCAACTCAGTAATGCATTTTGGATGTGTACCTAGAGTTTAAAGCAGAAAAACAGGAACTTTTAGAATTTTCATTTTTTGACCAAAACGACAGGACCGGAGCTGATAAAAATGTTGATATGGATGTTATTTTTTTTCTGACTGCGATTTCAAAACCATGCACCAGAATTCACTTCTTTCAACTCAGTAATGCATTTTGGATGTGTACCTAGAGTTTAAAGCAGAAAAACAGGAACTTTTAGAATTTTCATTTTTTGACCAAAACGACAGGACCGGAGCTGATAAAAATTTTGATATGGATGTTATTTTTTTTCTGACTGCGATTTCAAAACCATGCACCAGAATTCACTTCTTTCAACTTAGTAATGCATTTTGGATGTGTACCTAGAGTTTAAAGCAGAAAAACAGGAACTTTTAGAATTTTCATTTTTTGACCAAAACGACAGGACCGGAGCTGATAAAAATGTTAATATGGATGTTATTTTTTTCTGACTGCGATTTTAAAACCATGCACCAGAATTCACTTCTTTCAACTCAGTAATGCATTTTGGATGTGTACCTAGAGTTTAAAGCAGAAAAACAGGAACTTTTAGAATTTTCATTTTTTGACCAAAACGACAGGACCGGAGCTGATAAAAATGTTGATATGGATGTTATTTTTTTCTGACTGCGATTTCAAAACCATGCACCAGAATTCACTTCTTTCAACTCAGTAATGCATTTTGGATGTGTACCTAGAGTTTAAAGCAGAAAAACAGGAACTTTTAGAATTTTCATTTTTTGACCAAAACGACAGGACCGGAGCTGATAAAAATGTTGATATGGATGTTATTTTTTTTCTGACTGCGATTTCAAAACCATGCACCAGAATTCACTTCTTTCAACTCAGTAATGCATTTTGGATGTGTACCTAGAGTTTAAAGCAGAAAAACAGGAACTTTTAGAATTTTCATTTTTTGACCAAAACGACAGGACCGGAGCTGATAAAAATGTTGATATGGATGTTATTTTTTTTCTGACTGCGATTTCAAAACCATGCACCAGAATTCACTTCTTTCAACTCAGTAATGCATTTTGGATGTGTACCTAGAGTTTAAAGCAGAAAAACAGGAACTTTTAGAATTTTCATTTTTTGACCAAAACGACAGGACCGGAGCTGATAAAAATGTTGATATGGATGTTATTTTTTTTCTGACTGCGATTTCAAAACCATGCACCAGAATTCACTTCTTTCAACTCAGTAATGCATTTTGGATGTGTACCTAGAGTTTAAAGCAGAAAAACAGGAACTTTTAGAATTTTCATTTTTTGACCAAAACGACAGGACCGGAGCTGATAAAAATGTTGATATGGATGTTATTTTTTTTCTGACTGCGATTTCAAAACCATGCACCAGAATTCACTTCTTTCAACTCAGTAATGCATTTTGGATGTGTACCTAGAGTTTAAAGCAGAAAAACAGGAACTTTTAGAATTTTCATTTTTTGACCAAAACGACAGGACCGGAGCTGATAAAAATGTTGATATGGATGTTATTTTTTTCTGACTGCGATTTCAAAACCATGCACCAGAATTCACTTCTTTCAACTCAGTAATGCATTTTGGATGTGTACCTAGAGTTTAAAGCAGAAAAACAGGAACTTTTAGAATTTTCATTTTTTGACCAAAACGACAGGACCGGAGCTGATAAAAATGTTAATATGGATGTTATTTTTTTCTGACTGCGATTTCAAAACCATGTACCAGAATTCACTTCTTTCAACTCAGTAATGCATTTTGGATGTGTACCTAGAGTTTAAAGCAGAAAAACAGGAACTTTTCGAATTTTCATTTTTTGACCAAAACGACAGGACCGGAGCTGATAAAAATGTTGATATGGATGTAATTTTTTTTCTGACTGCGGTTTCAAAACCATGCACCAGAATCAACTTCTTTCAACTCAGTAATGCATTTTGGATGTGTACCTAGAGTTTAAAGCAGAAAAACAGGAACTTTTAGAATTTTAATTTTTTGACCAAAACGACAGGACCGGAGGTGATAAAAATGTTGATATGGATGTTATTTTTTTTCTGACTGCGATTTCAAAACCATGCACCAGAATTCACTTCTTTCAACTCAGTAATGCATTTTGGATGTGTACCTAGAGTTTAAAGCAGAAAAACAGGAACTTTTAGAATTTTCATTTTTTGACCAAAACGACAGGACCGGAGCTGATAAAAATGTTGATATGGATGTTATTTTTTTTCTGACTGCGATTTCAAAACCATGCACCAGAATTCACTTCTTTCAACTCAGTAATGCATTTTGGATGTGTACCTAGAGTTTAAAACAGAAAAACAGGAACTTTTAGAATTTTCATTTTTTTGACCAAAACGACAGGACCGGAGCTGATAAAAATGTTGATATGGATGTTATTTTTTTTCTGACTGCGATTTCAAAACCATGCACCAGAATTCACTTCTTTCAACTCAGTAATGCATTTTGGATGTGTACCTAGAGTTTAAAGCAGAAAAACAGGAACTTTTAGAATTTTCATTTTTTGACCAAAACGACAGGACCGGAGCTGATAAAAATGTTGATATGGATGTTATTTTTTTTCTGACTGCGATTTCAAAACCATGCACCAGAATTCACTTCTTTCAACTCAGTAATGCATTTTGGATGTGTACCTAGAGTTTAAAGCAGAAAAACAGGAACTTTTAGAATTTTCATTTTTTGACCAAAACGACAGGACCGGAGCTGATAAAAATGTTGATATGGATGTTATTTTTTTTCTGACTGCGATTTCAAAACCATGCACCAGAATTCACTTCTTTCAACTCAGTAATGCATTTTGGATGTGTACCTAGAGTTTAAAGCAGAAAAACAGGAACTTTTAGAATTTTCATTTTTTGACCAAAACGACAGGACCGGAGCTGATAAAAATGTTGATATGGATGTTATTTTTTTTCTGACTGCGATTTCAAAACCATGCACCAGAATTCACTTCTTTCAACTCAGTAATGCATTTTGGATGTGTACCTAGAGTTTAAAGCAGAAAAACAGGAACTTTTAGAATTTTCATTTTTTGACCAAAACGACAGGACCGGAGCTGATAAAAATGTTGATATGGATGTTATTTTTTTTCTGACTGCGATTTCAAAACCATGCACCAGAATTCACTTCTTTCAACTCAGTAATGCATTTTGGATGTGTACCTAGAGTTTAAAGCAGAAAAACAGGAACTTTTAGAATTTTCATTTTTTGACCAAAACGACAGGACCGGAGCTGATAAAAATGTTAATATGGATGTTATTTTTTTCTGACTGCGATTTTAAAACAATGCACCAGAATTCACTTCTTTCAACTCAGTAATGCATTTTGGATGTGTACCTAGAGTTTAAAGCAGAAAAACAGGAACTTTTAGAATTTTCATTTTTTGACCAAAACGACAGGACCGGAGCTGATAAAAATGTTGATATGGATGTTATTTTTTTCTGACTGCGATTTCAAAACCATGCACCAGAATTCACTTCTTTCAACTCAGTAATGCATTTTGGATGTGTACCTAGAGTTTAAAGCAGAAAAACAGGAACTTTTAGAATTTTCATTTTTTGACCAAAACGACAGGACCGGAGCTGATAAAAATGTTGATATGGATGTTATTTTTTTTCTGACTGCGATTTCAAAACCATGCACCAGAATTCACTTCTTTCAACTCAGTAATGCATTTTGGATGTGTACCTAGAGTTTAAAGCAGAAAAACAGGAACTTTTAGAATTTTCATTTTTTGACCAAAACGACAGGACCGGAGCTGATAAAAATGTTGATATGGATGTTATTTTTTTTCTGACTGCGATTTCAAAACCATGCACCAGAATTCACTTCTTTCAACTCAGTAATGCATTTTGGATGTGTACCTAGAGTTTAAAGCAGAAAAACAGGAACTTTTAGAATTTTCATTTTTTGACCAAAACGACAGGACCGGAGCTGATAAAAATTTTGATATGGATGTTATTTTTTTTCTGACTGCGATTTCAAAACCATGCACCAGAATTCACTTCTTTCAACTTAGTAATGCATTTTGGATGTGTACCTAGAGTTTAAAGCAGAAAAACAGGAACTTTTAGAATTTTCATTTTTTGACCAAAACGACAGGACCGGAGCTGATAAAAATGTTAATATGGATGTTATTTTTTTCTGACTGCGATTTTAAAACCATGCACCAGAATTCACTTCTTTCAACTCAGTAATGCATTTTGGATGTGTACCTAGAGTTTAAAGCAGAAAAACAGGAACTTTTAGAATTTTCATTTTTTGACCAAAACGACAGGACCGGAGCTGATAAAAATGTTGATATGGATGTTATTTTTTTCTGACTGCGATTTCAAAACCATGCACCAGAATTCACTTCTTTCAACTCAGTAATGCATTTTGGATGTGTACCTAGAGTTTAAAGCAGAAAAACAGGAACTTTTAGAATTTTCATTTTTTGACCAAAACGACAGGACCGGAGCTGATAAAAATGTTGATATGGATGTTATTTTTTTTCTGACTGCGATTTCAAAACCATGCACCAGAATTCACTTCTTTCAACTCAGTAATGCATTTTGGATGTGTACCTAGAGTTTAAAGCAGAAAAACAGGAACTTTTAGAATTTTCATTTTTTGACCAAAACGACAGGACCGGAGCTGATAAAAATGTTGATATGGATGTTATTTTTTTTCTGACTGCGATTTCAAAACCATGCACCAGAATTCACTTCTTTCAACTCAGTAATGCATTTTGGATGTGTACCTAGAGTTTAAAGCAGAAAAACAGGAACTTTTAGAATTTTCATTTTTTGACCAAAACGACAGGACCGGAGCTGATAAAAATGTTGATATGGATGTTATTTTTTTTCTGACTGCGATTTCAAAACCATGCACCAGAATTCACTTCTTTCAACTCAGTAATGCATTTTGGATGTGTACCTAGAGTTTAAAGCAGAAAAACAGGAACTTTTAGAATTTTCATTTTTTGACCAAAACGACAGGACCGGAGCTGATAAAAATGTTGATATGGATGTTATTTTTTTTCTGACTGCGATTTCAAAACCATGCACCAGAATTCACTTCTTTCAACTCAGTAATGCATTTTGGATGTGTACCTAGAGTTTAAAGCAGAAAAACAGGAACTTTTAGAATTTTCATTTTTTGACCAAAACGACAGGACCGGAGCTGATAAAAATGTTGATATGGATGTTATTTTTTTCTGACTGCGATTTCAAAACCATGCACCAGAATTCACTTCTTTCAACTCAGTAATGCATTTTGGATGTGTACCTAGAGTTTAAAGCAGAAAAACAGGAACTTTTAGAATTTTCATTTTTTGACCAAAACGACAGGACCGGAGCTGATAAAAATGTTAATATGGATGTTATTTTTTTCTGACTGCGATTTCAAAACCATGTACCAGAATTCACTTCTTTCAACTCAGTAATGCATTTTGGATGTGTACCTAGAGTTTAAAGCAGAAAAACAGGAACTTTTCGAATTTTCATTTTTTGACCAAAACGACAGGACCGGAGCTGATAAAAATGTTGATATGGATGTAATTTTTTTTCTGACTGCGGTTTCAAAACCATGCACCAGAATCAACTTCTTTCAACTCAGTAATGCATTTTGGATGTGTACCTAGAGTTTAAAGCAGAAAAACAGGAACTTTTAGAATTTTAATTTTTTGACCAAAACGACAGGACCGGAGGTGATAAAAATGTTGATATGGATGTTATTTTTTTTCTGACTGCGATTTCAAAACCATGCACCAGAATTCACTTCTTTCAACTCAGTAATGCATTTTGGATGTGTACCTAGAGTTTAAAGCAGAAAAACAGGAACTTTTAGAATTTTAATTTTTTGACCAAAACGACAGGACCGGAGCTGATAAAAATGTTGATATGGATGTTATTTTTTTTCTGACTGCGATTTCAAAACCATGCACCAGAATTCACTTCTTTCAACTCAGTAATGCATTTTGGATGTGTACCTAGAGTTTAAAACAGAAAAACAGGAACTTTTAGAATTTTCATTTTTTTGACCAAAACGACAGGACCGGAGCTGATAAAAATGTTGATATGGATGTTATTTTTTTTCTGACTGCGATTTCAAAACCATGCACCAGAATTCACTTCTTTCAACTCAGTAATGCATTTTGGATGTGTACCTAGAGTTTAAAGCAGAAAAACAGGAACTTTTAGAATTTTCATTTTTTGACCAAAACGACAGGACCGGAGCTGATAAAAATGTTGATATGGATGTTATTTTTTTTCTGACTGCGATTTCAAAACCATGCACCAGAATTCACTTCTTTCAACTCAGTAATGCATTTTGGATGTGTACCTAGAGTTTAAAGCAGAAAAACAGGAACTTTTAGAATTTTCATTTTTTGACCAAAACGACAGGACCGGAGCTGATAAAAATGTTGATATGGATGTTATTTTTTTTCTGACTGCGATTTCAAAACCATGCACCAGAATTCACTTCTTTCAACTCAGTAATGCATTTTGGATGTGTACCTAGAGTTTAAAGCAGAAAAACAGGAACTTTTAGAATTTTCATTTTTTGACCAAAACGACAGGACCGGAGCTGATAAAAATGTTAATATGGATGATATTTTTTTCTGACTGCGATTTTAAAACCATGCACCAGAATTCACTTCTTTCAACTCAGTAATGCATTTTGGATGTGTACCTAGAGTTTAAAGCAGAAAAACAGGAACTTTTCGAATTTTCATTTTTTGACCAAAACGACAGGACCGGAGCTGATAAAAATGTTGATATGGATGTAATTTTTTTTCTGACTGCGGTTTCAAAACCATGCACCAGAATCAACTTCTTTCAACTCAGTAATGCATTTTGGATGTGTACCTAGAGTTTAAAGCAGAAAAACAGGAACTTTTAGAATTTTCATTTTTTGACCAAAACGACAGGACCGGAGCTGATAAAAATGTTGATATGGATGTTATTTTTTTTCTGACTGCGATTTCAAAACCATGCACCAGAATTCACTTCTTTCAACTCAGTAATGCATTTTGGATGTGTACCTAGAGTTTAAAGCAGAAAAACAGGAACTTTTAGAATTTTCATTTTTTGACCAAAACGACAGGACCGGAGCTGATAAAAATGTTGATATGGATGTTATTTTTTTTCTGACTGCGATTTCAAAACCATGCACCAGAATTCACTTCTTTCAACTCAGTAATGCATTTTGGATGTGTACCTAGAGTTTAAAGCAGAAAAACAGGAACTTTTAGAATTTTCATTTTTTGACCAAAACGACAGGACCGGAGCTGATAAAAATGTTGATATGGATGTTATTTTTTTTCTGACTGCGATTTCAAAACCATGCACCAGAATTCACTTCTTTCAACTCAGTAATGCATTTTGGATGTGTACCTAGAGTTTAAAGCAGAAAAACAGGAACTTTTAGAATTTTCATTTTTTGACCAAAACGACAGGACCGGAGCTGATAAAAATGTTAATATGGATGTTATTTTTTTCTGACTGCGATTTTAAAACCATGCACCAGAATTCACTTCTTTCAACTCAGTAATGCATTTTGGATGTGTACCTAGAGTTTAAAGCAGAAAAACAGGAACTTTTAGAATTTTCATTTTTTGACCAAAACGACAGGACCGGAGCTGATAAAAATGTTGATATGGATGTTATTTTTTTCTGACTGCGATTTCAAAACCATGCACCAGAATTCACTTCTTTCAACTCAGTAATGCATTTTGGATGTGTACCTAGAGTTTAAAGCAGAAAAACAGGAACTTTTAGAATTTTCATTTTTTGACCAAAACGACAGGACCGGACCTGATAAAAATGTTGATATGGATGTTATTTTTTTTCTGACTGCGATTTCAAAACCATGCACCAGAATTCACTTCTTTCAACTCAGTAATGCATTTTGGATGTGTACCTAGAGTTTAAAGCAGAAAAACAGGAACTTTTAGAATTTTCATTTTTTGACCAAAACGACAGGACCGGAGCTGATAAAAATGTTGATATGGATGTTATTTTTTTTCTGACTGCGATTTCAAAACCATGCACCAGAATTCACTTCTTTCAACTCAGTAATGCATTTTGGATGTGTACCTAGAGTTTAAAGCAGAAAAACAGGAACTTTTAGAATTTTCATTTTTTGACCAAAACGACAGGACCGGAGCTGATAAAAATGTTGATATGGATGTTATTTTTTTTCTGACTGCGATTTCAAAACCATGCACCAGAATTCACTTCTTTCAACTCAGTAATGCATTTTGGATGTGTACCTAGAGTTTAAAGCAGAAAAACAGGAACTTTTAGAATTTTCATTTTTTGACCAAAACGACAGGACCGGAGATGATAAAAATGTTGATATGGATGTTATTTTTTTTCTGACTGCGATTTCAAAACCATGCACCAGAATTCACTTCTTTCAACTCAGTAATGCATTTTGGATGTGTACCTAGAGTTTAAAGCAGAAAAACAGGAACTTTTAGAATTTTCATTTTTTGACCAAAACGACAGGACCGGAGCTGATAAAAATGTTGATATGGATGTTATTTTTTTTCTGACTGCGATTTCAAAACCATGCACCAGAATTCACTTCTTTCAACTCAGTAATGCATTTTGGATGTGTACCTAGAGTTTAAAGCAGAAAAACAGGAACTTTTAGAATTTTCATTTTTTGACCAAAACGACAGGACCGGAGCTGATAAAAATGTTAATATGGATGTTATTTTTTTCTGACTGCGATTTTAAAACCATGCACCAGAATTCACTTCTTTCAACTCAGTAATGCATTTTGGATGTGTACCTAGAGTTTAAAGCAGAAAAACAGGAACTTTTCGAATTTTCATTTTTTGACCAAAACGACAGGACCGGAGCTGATAAAAATGTTGATATGGATGTAATTTTTTTTCTGACTGCGGTTTCAAAACCATGCACCAGAATCAACTTCTTTCAACTCAGTAATGCATTTTGGATGTGTACCTAGAGTTTAAAGCAGAAAAACAGGAACTTTTAGAATTTTCATTTTTTGACCAAAACGACAGGACCGGAGCTGAAAAAAATGTTGATATGGATGTTATTTTTTTTCTGACTGCGATTTCAAAACCATGCACCAGAATTCACTTCTTTCAACTCAGTAATGCATTTTGGATGTGTACCTAGAGTTTAAAGCAGAAAAACAGGAACTTTTAGAATTTTCATTTTTTGACCAAAACGACAGGACCGGAGCTGATAAAAATGTTGATATGGATGTTATTTTTTTTCTGACTGCGATTTCAAAACCATGCACCAGAATTCACTTCTTTCAACTCAGTAATGCATTTTGGATGTGTACCTAGAGTTTAAAGCAGAAAAACAGGAACTTTTAGAATTTTCATTTTTTGACCAAAACGATAGGTCCGGAGCTGATAAAAAGTTGATATGGATGTAATTTTTTTTCTGACTGCGATTTCAAAACCATGCACCAGAATTCACTTCTTTCAACTCAGTAATGCATTTTGGATGTGTACCTAGAGTTTAAAGCAGAAAAACAGGAACTTTTCGAATTTTCATTTTTTGACCAAAACGACAGGACCGGAGCTGATAAAAATGTTGATATGGATGTTATTTTTTTTCTGACTGCGATTTCAAAACCATGCACCAGAATTCACTTCTTTCAACTCAGTAATGCATTTTGGATGTGTACCTAGAGTTTAAAGCAGAAAAACAGGAACTTTTAGAATTTTCATTTTTTGACCAAAACGACAGGACCGGAGCTGATAAAAATGTTGATATGGATGTTATTTTTTTTCTGACTGCAATTTCAAAACCATGCACCAGAATTCACTTCTTTCAACTCAGTAATGCATTTTGGATGTGTACCTAGAGTTTAAAGCAGAAAAACAGGAACTTTTAGAATTTTCATTTTTTGACCAAAACGACAGGACCGGAGCTGATAAAAATGTTGATATGGATGTTATTTTTTTTCTGACTGCGATTTCAAAACCATGCACCAGAATTCACTTCTTTCAACTCAGTAATGCATTTTGGATGTGTACCTAGAGTTTAAAGCAGAAAAACAGGAACTTTTAGAATTTTCATTTTTTGACCAAAACGATAGGTCCGGAGCTGATAAAAAGTTGATATGGATGTAATTTTTTTTCTGACTGCGATTTCAAAACCATGCACCAGAATTCACTTCTTTCAACTCAGTAATGCATTTTGGATGTGTACCTAGAGTTTAAAGCAGAAAAACAGGAACTTTTCGAATTTTCATTTTTTGACCAAAACGACAGGACCGGAGCTGATAAAAATGTTGATATGGATGTTATTTTTTTTCTGACTGCGATTTCAAAACCATGCACCAGAATTCACTTCTTTCAACTCAGTAATGCATTTTGGATGTGTACCTAGAGTTTAAAGCAGAAAAACAGGAACTTTTAGAATTTTCATTTTTTGACCAAAACGACAGGACCGGAGCTGATAAAAATGTTGATATGGATGTTATTTTTTTTCTGACTGCAATTTCAAAACCATGCACCAGAATTCACTTCTTTCAACTCAGTAATGCATTTTGGATGTGTACCTAGAGTTTAAAGCAGAAAAACAGGAACTTTTAGAATTTTCATTTTTTGACCAAAACGACAGGACCGGAGCTGATAAAAATGTTGATATGGATGTTATTTTTTTTCTGACTGCGATTTCAAAACCATGCACCAGAATTCACTTCTTTCAACTCAGTAATGCATTTTGGATGTGTACCTAGAGTTTAAAGCAGAAAAACAGGAACTTTTAGAATTTTCATTTTTTGACCAAAACGACAGGACCGGAGATGATAAAAATGTTGATATGGATGTTATTTTTTTTCTGACTGCGATTTCAAAACCAAGCACCAGAATTCACTTCTTTCAACTCAGTAATGCATTTTGGATGTGTACCTAGAGTTTAAAGCAGAAAAACAGGAACTTTTAGAATTTTCATTTTTTGACCAAAACGACAGGACCGGAGCTGATAAAAATGTTGATATGGATGTTATTTTTTTTCTGACTGCGATTTCAAAACCATGCACCAGAATTCACTTCTTTCAACTCAGTAATGCATTTTGGATGTGTACCTAGAGTTTAAAGCAGAAAAACAGGAACTTTTAGAATTTTCATTTTTTGACCAAAACGACAGGACCGGAGCTGATAAAAATGTTAATATGGATGTTATTTTTTTCTGACTGCGATTTTAAAACCATGCACCAGAATTCACTTCTTTCAACTCAGTAATGCATTTTGGATGTGTACCTAGAGTTTAAAGCAGAAAAACAGGAACTTTTAGAATTTTCATTTTTTGACCAAAACGACAGGACCGGAGCTGATAAAAATGTTGATATGGATGTAATTTTTTTTCTGACTGCGGTTTCAAAACCATGCACCAGAATCAACTTCTTTCAACTCAGTAATGCATTTTGGATGTGTACCTAGAGTTTAAAGCAGAAAAACAGGAACTTTTAGAATTTTCATTTTTTGACCAAAACGACAGGACCGGAGCTGATAAAAATGTTGATATGGATGTTATTTTTTTTCTGACTGCGATTTCAAAACCATGCACCAGAATTCACTTCTTTCAACTCAGTAATGCATTTTGGATGTGTACCTAGAGTTTAAAGCAGAAAAACAGGAACTTTTAGAATTTTCATTTTTTGACCAAAACGACAGGACCGGAGCTGATAAAAATGTTGATATGGATGTTATTTTTTTTCTGACTGCGATTTCAAAACCATGCACCAGAATTCACTTCTTTCAACTCAGTAATGCATTTTGGATGTGTACCTAGAGTTTAAAGCAGAAAAACAGGAACTTTTAGAATTTTCATTTTTTGACCAAAACGATAGGTCCGGAGCTGATAAAAAGTTGATATGGATGTAATTTTTTTTCTGACTGCGATTTCAAAACCATGCACCAGAATTCACTTCTTTCAACTCAGTAATGCATTTTGGATGTGTACCTAGAGTTTAAAGCAGAAAAACAGGAACTTTTCGAATTTTCATTTTTTGACCAAAACGACAGGACCGGAGCTGATAAAAATGTTGATATGGATGTTATTTTTTTTCTGACTGCGATTTCAAAACCATGCACCAGAATTCACTTCTTTCAACTCAGTAATGCATTTTGGATGTGTACCTAGAGTTTAAAGCAGAAAAACAGGAACTTTTAGAATTTTCATTTTTTGACCAAAACGACAGGACCGGAGCTGATAAAAATGTTGATATGGATGTTATTTTTTTTCTGACTGCAATTTCAAAACCATGCACCAGAATTCACTTCTTTCAACTCAGTAATGCATTTTGGATGTGTACCTAGAGTTTAAAGCAGAAAAACAGGAACTTTTAGAATTTTAATTTTTTGACCAAAACGACAGGACCGGACCTGATAAAAATGTTGATATGGATGTTATTTTTTTTCTGACTGCGATTTCAAAACCATGCACCAGAATTCACTTCTTTCAACTCAGTAATGCATTTTGGATGTGTACCTAGAGTTTAAAGCAGAAAAACAGGAACTTTTAGAATTTTCATTTTTTGACCAAAACGACAGGACCGGAGCTGATAAAAATGTTGATATGGATGTTATTTTTTTTCTGACTGCGATTTCAAAACCATGCACCAGAATTCACTTCTTTCAACTCAGTAATGCATTTTGGATGTGTACCTAGAGTTTAAAGCAGAAAAACAGGAACTTTTAGAATTTTCATTTTTTGACCAAAACGACAGGACCGGAGCTGATAAAAATGTTAATATGGATGTTATTTTTTTCTGACTGCGATTTTAAAACCATGCACCAGAATTCACTTCTTTCAACTCAGTAATGCATTTTGGATGTGTACCTAGAGTTTAAAGCAGAAAAACAGGAACTTTTAGAATTTTCATTTTTTGACCAAAACGACAGGACCGGAGCTGATAAAAATGTTGATATGGATGTTATTTTTTTCTGACTGCGATTTCAAAACCATGCACCAGAATTCACTTCTTTCAACTCAGTAATGCATTTTGGATGTGTACCTAGAGTTTAAAGCAGAAAAACAGGAACTTTTAGAATTTTCATTTTTTGACCAAAACGACAGGACCGGACCTGATAAAAATGTTGATATGGATGTTATTTTTTTTCTGACTGCGATTTCAAAACCATGCACCAGAATTCACTTCTTTCAACTCAGTAATGCATTTTGGATGTGTACCTAGAGTTTAAAGCAGAAAAACAGGAACTTTTAGAATTTTCATTTTTTGACCAAAACGACAGGACCGGAGCTGATAAAAATGTTGATATGGATGTTATTTTTTTTCTGACTGCGATTTCAAAACCATGCACCAGAATTCACTTCTTTCAACTCAGTAATGCATTTTGGATGTGTACCTAGAGTTTAAAGCAGAAAAACAGGAACTTTTAGAATTTTCATTTTTTGACCAAAACGACAGGACCGGAGCTGATAAAAATGTTGATATGGATGTTATTTTTTTTCTGACTGCGATTTCAAAACCATGCACCAGAATTCACTTCTTTCAACTCAGTAATGCATTTTGGATGTGTACCTAGAGTTTAAAGCAGAAAAACCGGAACTTTTAGAATTTTCATTTTTTGACCAAAACGACAGGACCGGAGCTGATAAAAATGTTGATATGGATGTTATTTTTTTTCTGACTGCGATTTCAAAACCATGCACCAGAATTCACTTCTTTCAACTCAGTAATGCATTTTGGATGTGTACCTAGAGTTTAAAGCAGAAAAACAGGAACTTTTAGAATTTTCATTTTTTGACCAAAACGACAGGACCGGAGCTGATAAAAATGTTAATATGGATGTTATTTTTTTCTGACTGCGATTTTAAAACCATGCACCAGAATTCACTTCTTTCAACTCAGTAATGCATTTTGGATGTGTACCTAGAGTTTAAAGCAGAAAAACAGGAACTTTTCGAATTTTCATTTTTTGACCAAAACGACAGGACCGGAGCTGATAAAAATGTTGATATGGATGTAATTTTTTTTCTGACTGCGGTTTCAAAACCATGCACCAGAATCAACTTCTTTCAACTCAGTAATGCATTTTGGATGTGTACCTAGAGTTTAAAGCAGAAAAACAGGAACTTTTAGAATTTTCATTTTTTGACCAAAACGACAGGACCGGAGCTGATAAAAATGTTGATATGGATGTTATTTTTTTTCTGACTGCGATTTCAAAACCATGCACCAGAATTCACTTCTTTCAACTCAGTAATGCATTTTGGATGTGTACCTAGAGTTTAAAGCAGAAAAACAGGAACTTTTAGAATTTTCATTTTTTGACCAAAACGATAGGTCCGGAGCTGATAAAAAGTTGATATGGATGTAATTTTTTTTCTGACTGCGATTTCAAAACCATGCACCAGAATTCACTTCTTTCAACTCAGTAATGCATTTTGGATGTGTACCTAGAGTTTAAAGCAGAAAAACAGGAACTTTTCGAATTTTCATTTTTTGACCAAAACGACAGGACCGGAGCTGATAAAAATGTTGATATGGATGTTATTTTTTTTCTGACTGCGATTTCAAAACCATGCACCAGAATTCACTTCTTTCAACTCAGTAATGCATTTTGGATGTGTACCTAGAGTTTAAAGCAGAAAAACAGGAACTTTTAGAATTTTCATTTTTTGACCAAAACGACAGGACCGGAGCTGATAAAAATGTTGATATGGATGTTATTTTTTTTCTGACTGCAATTTCAAAACCATGCACCAGAATTCACTTCTTTCAACTCAGTAATGCATTTTGGATGTGTACCTAGAGTTTAAAGCAGAAAAACAGGAACTTTTAGAATTTTAATTTTTTGACCAAAACGACAGGACCGGACCTGATAAAAATGTTGATATGGATGTTATTTTTTTTCTGACTGCGATTTCAAAACCATGCACCAGAATTCACTTCTTTCAACTCAGTAATGCATTTTGGATGTGTACCTAGAGTTTAAAGCAGAAAAACAGGAACTTTTAGAATTTTCATTTTTTGACCAAAACGACAGGACCGGAGCTGATAAAAATGTTGATATGGATGTTATTTTTTTTCTGACTGCGATTTCAAAACCATGCACCAGAATTCACTTCTTTCAACTCAGTAATGCATTTTGGATGTGTACCTAGAGTTTAAAGCAGAAAAACAGGAACTTTTCGAATTTTCATTTTTTGACCAAAACGACAGGACCGGAGCTGATAAAAATGTTGATATGGATGTAATTTTTTTTCTGACTGCGGTTTCAAAACCATGCACCAGAATCAACTTCTTTCAACTCAGTAATGCATTTTGGATGTGTACCTAGAGTTTAAAGCAGAAAAACAGGAACTTTTAGAATTTTCATTTTTTGACCAAAACGACAGGACCGGAGCTGATAAAAATGTTGATATGGATGTTATTTTTTTTCTGACTGCGATTTCAAAACCATGCACCAGAATTCACTTCTTTCAACTCAGTAATGCATTTTGGATGTGTACCTAGAGTTTAAAGCAGAAAAACAGGAACTTTTAGAATTTTCATTTTTTGACCAAAACGACAGGACCGGAGCTGATAAAAATGTTGATATGGATGTTATTTTTTTTCTGACTGCGATTTCAAAACCATGCACCAGAATTCACTTCTTTCAACTCAGTAATGCATTTTGGATGTGTACCTAGAGTTTAAAGCAGAAAAACAGGAACTTTTAGAATTTTCATTTTTTGACCAAAACGACAGGACCGGAGATGATAAAAATGTTGATATGGATGTTATTTTTTTTCTGACTGCGATTTCAAAACCATGCACCAGAATTCACTTCTTTCAACTCAGTAATGCATTTTGGATGTGTACCTAGAGTTTAAAGCAGAAAAACAGGAACTTTTAGAATTTTCATTTTTTGACCAAAACGACAGGACCGGAGCTGATAAAAATGTTGATATGGATGTTATTTTTTTTCTGACTGCGATTTCAAAACCATGCACCAGAATTCACTTCTTTCAACTCAGTAATGCATTTTGGATGTGTACCTAGAGTTTAAAGCAGAAAAACAGGAACTTTTAGAATTTTCATTTTTTGACCAAAACGACAGGACCGGAGCTGATAAAAATGTTAATATGGATGTTATTTTTTTCTGACTGCGATTTTAAAACCATGCACCAGAATTCACTTCTTTCAACTCAGTAATGCATTTTGGATGTGTACCTAGAGTTTAAAGCAGAAAAACAGGAACTTTTCGAATTTTCATTTTTTGACCAAAACGACAGGACCGGAGCTGATAAAAATGTTGATATGGATGTAATTTTTTTTCTGACTGCGGTTTCAAAACCATGCACCAGAATCAACTTCTTTCAACTCAGTAATGCATTTTGGATGTGTACCTAGAGTTTCAAGCAGAAAAACAGGAACTTTTAGAATTTTCATTTTTTGACCAAAACGACAGGACCGGAGCTGATAAAAATGTTGATATGGATGTTATTTTTTTTCTGACTGCGATTTCAAAACCATGCACCAGAATTCACTTCTTTCAACTCAGTAATGCATTTTGGATGTGTACCTAGAGTTTAAAGCAGAAAAACAGGAACTTTTAGAATTTTCATTTTTTGACCAAAACGACAGGACCGGAGCTGATAAAAATGTTGATATGGATGTTATTTTTTTTCTGACTGCGATTTCAAAACCATGCACCAGAATTCACTTCTTTCAACTCAGTAATACATTTTGGATGTGTACCTAGAGTTTAAAGCAGAAAAACAGGAACTTTTAGAATTTTCATTTTTTGACCAAAACGATAGGTCCGGAGCTGATAAAAAGTTGATATGGATGTAATTTTTTTTCTGACTGCGATTTCAAAACCATGCACCAGAATTCACTTCTTTCAACTCAGTAATGCATTTTGGATGTGTACCTAGAGTTTAAAGCAGAAAAACAGGAACTTTTCGAATTTTCATTTTTTGACCAAAACGACAGGACCGGAGCTGATAAAAATGTTGATATGGATGTTATTTTTTTTCTGACTGCGATTTCAAAACCATGCACCAGAATTCACTTCTTTCAACTCAGTAATGCATTTTGGATGTGTACCTAGAGTTTAAAGCAGAAAAACAGGAACTTTTAGAATTTTCATTTTTTGACCAAAACGACAGGACCGGAGCTGATAAAAATGTTGATATGGATGTTATTTTTTTCTGACTGCAATTTCAAAACCATGCACCAGAATTCACTTCTTTCAACTCAGTAATGCATTTTGGATGTGTACCTAGAGTTTAAAGCAGAAAAACAGGAACTTTTAGAATTTTAATTTTTTGACCAAAACGACAGGACCGGACCTGATAAAAATGTTGATATGGATGTTATTTTTTTTCTGACTGCGATTTCAAAACCATGCACCAGAATTCACTTCTTTCAACTCAGTAATGCATTTTGGATGTGTACCTAGAGTTTAAAGCAGAAAAACAGGAACTTTTAGAATTTTCATTTTTTGACCAAAACGACAGGACCGGAGCTGATAAAAATGTTGATATGGATGTTATTTTTTTTCTGACTGCGATTTCAAAACCATGCACCAGAATTCACTTCTTTCAACTCAGTAATGCATTTTGGATGTGTACCTAGAGTTTAAAGCAGAAAAACAGGAACTTTTAGAATTTTCATTTTTTGACCAAAACGACAGGACCGGAGCTGATAAAAATGTTAATATGGATGTTATTTTTTTCTGACTGCGATTTTAAAACCATGCACCAGAATTCACTTCTTTCAACTCAGTAATGCATTTTGGATGTGTACCTAGAGTTTAAAGCAGAAAAACAGGAACTTTTAGAATTTTCATTTTTTGACCAAAACGACAGGACCGGAGCTGATAAAAATGTTGATATGGATGTTATTTTTTTCTGACTGCGATTTCAAAACCATGCACCAGAATTCACTTCTTTCAACTCAGTAATGCATTTTGGATGTGTACCTAGAGTTTAAAGCAGAAAAACAGGAACTTTTAGAATTTTCATTTTTTGACCAAAACGACAGGACCGGAGCTGATAAAAATGTTGATATGGATGTTATTTTTTTTCTGACTGCGATTTCAAAACCATGCACCAGAATTCACTTCTTTCAACTCAGTAATGCATTTTGGATGTGTACCTAGAGTTTAAAGCAGAAAAACAGGAACTTTTAGAATTTTCATTTTTTGACCAAAACGACAGGACCGGAGCTGATAAAAATGTTGATATGGATGTAATTTTTTTTCTGACTGCGGTTTCAAAACCATGCACCAGAATCAACTTCTTTCAACTCAGTAATGCATTTTGGATGTGTACCTAGAGTTTAAAGCAGAAAAACAGGAACTTTTAGAATTTTCATTTTTTGACCAAAACGACAGGACCGGAGCTGATAAAAATGTTGATATGGATGTTATTTTTTTTCTGACTGCAATTTCAAAACCATGCACCAGAATTCACTTCTTTCAACTCAGTAATGCATTTTGGATGTGTACCTAGAGTTTAAAGCAGAAAAACAGGAACTTTTAGAATTTTCATTTTTTGACCAAAACGACAGGACCGGAGCTGATAAAAATGTTGATATGGATGTTATTTTTTTTCTGACTGCGATTTCAAAACCATGCACCAGAATTCACTTCTTTCAACTCAGTAATGCATTTTGGATGTGTACCTAGAGTTTAAAGCAGAAAAACAGGAACTTTTAGAATTTTCATTTTTTGACCAAAACGACAGGACCGGAGCTGATAAAAATGTTGATATGGATGTTATTTTTTTTCTGACTGCGATTTCAAAACCATGCACCAGAATTCACTTCTTTCAACTCAGTAATGCATTTTGGATGTGTACCTAGAGTTTAAAGCAGAAAAACAGGAACTTTTAGAATTTTCATTTTTTGACCAAAACGACAGGACCGGAGCTGATAAAAATGTTGATATGGATGTTATTTTTTTTCTGACTGCGATTTCAAAACCATGCACCAGAATTCACTTCTTTCAACTCAGTAATGCATTTTGGATGTGTACCTAGAGTTTAAAGCAGAAAAACAGGAACTTTTAGAATTTTCATTTTTTGACCAAAACGACAGGACCGGAGATGATAAAAATGTTGATATGGATGTTATTTTTTTTCTGACTGCGATTTCAAAACCAAGCACCAGAATTCACTTCTTTCAACTCAGTAATGCATTTTGGATGTGTACCTAGAGTTTAAAGCAGAAAAACAGGAACTTTTAGAATTTTCATTTTTTGACCAAAACGACAGGACCGGAGCTGATAAAAATGTTGATATGGATGTTATTTTTTTTCTGACTGCGATTTCAAAACCATGCACCAGAATTCACTTCTTTCAACTCAGTAATGCATTTTGGATGTGTACCTAGAGTTTAAAGCAGAAAAACAGGAACTTTTAGAATTTTCATTTTTTGACCAAAACGACAGGACCGGAGCTGATAAAAATGTTGATATGGATGTTATTTTTTTTCTGACTGCGATTTCAAAACCATGCACCAGAATTCACTTCTTTCAACTCAGTAATGCATTTTGGATGTGTACCTAGAGTTTAAAGCAGAAAAACAGGAACTTTTAGAATTTTCATTTTTTGACCAAAACGACAGGACCGGAGCTGATAAAAATGTTGATATGGATGTAATTTTTTTTCTGACTGCGGTTTCAAAACCATGCACCAGAATCAACTTCTTTCAACTCAGTAATGCATTTTGGATGTGTACCTAGAGTTTAAAGCAGAAAAACAGGAACTTTTAGAATTTTCATTTTTTGACCAAAACGACAGGACCGGAGCTGATAAAAATGTTGATATGGATGTTATTTTTTTTCTGACTGCAATTTCAAAACCATGCACCAGAATTCACTTCTTTCAACTCAGTAATGCATTTTGGATGTGTACCTAGAGTTTAAAGCAGAAAAACAGGAACTTTTAGAATTTTAATTTTTTGACCAAAACGACAGGACCGGAGCTGATAAAAATGTTGATATGGATGTTATTTTTTTTCTGACTGCGATTTCAAAACCATGCACCAGAATTCACTTCTTTCAACTCAGTAATGCATTTTGGATGTGTACCTAGAGTTTAAAGCAGAAAAACAGGAACTTTTAGAATTTTCATTTTTTGACCAAAACGACAGGACCGGAGCTGATAAAAATGTTGATATGGATGTTATTTTTTTTCTGACTGCGATTTCAAAACCATGCACCAGAATTCACTTCTTTCAACTCAGTAATGCATTTTGGATGTGTACCTAGAGTTTAAAGCAGAAAAACAGGAACTTTTAGAATTTTCATTTTTTGACCAAAACGACAGGACCGGAGCTGATAAAAATGTTGATATGGATGTTATTTTTTTTCTGACTGCGATTTCAAAACCATGCACCAGAATTCACTTCTTTCAACTCAGTAATGCATTTTGGATGTGTACCTAGAGTTTAAAGCAGAAAAACAGGAACTTTTAGAATTTTCATTTTTTGACCAAAACGACAGGACCGGAGATGATAAAAATGTTGATATGGATGTTATTTTTTTTCTGACTGCGATTTCAAAACCAAGCACCAGAATTCACTTCTTTCAACTCAGTAATGCATTTTGGATGTGTACCTAGAGTTTAAAGCAGAAAAACAGGAACTTTTAGAATTTTCATTTTTTGACCAAAACGACAGGACCGGAGCTGATAAAAATGTTGATATGGATGTTATTTTTTTTCTGACTGCGATTTCAAAACCATGCACCAGAATTCACTTCTTTCAACTCAGTAATGCATTTTGGATGTGTACCTAGAGTTTAAAGCAGAAAAACAGGAACTTTTAGAATTTTCATTTTTTGACCAAAACGACAGGACCGGAGCTGATAAAAATGTTAATATGGATGTTATTTTTTTCTGACTGCGATTTTAAAACCATGCACCAGAATTCACTTCTTTCAACTCAGTAATGCATTTTGGATGTGTACCTAGAGTTTAAAGCAGAAAAACAGGAACTTTTAGAATTTTCATTTTTTGACCAAAACGACAGGACCGGAGCTGATAAAAATGTTGATATGGATGTAATTTTTTTTCTGACTGCGGTTTCAAAACCATGCACCAGAATCAACTTCTTTCAACTCAGTAATGCATTTTGGATGTGTACCTAGAGTTTAAAGCAGAAAAACAGGAACTTTTAGAATTTTCATTTTTTGACCAAAACGACAGGACCGGAGCTGATAAAAATGTTGATATGGATGTTATTTTTTTTCTGACTGCGATTTCAAAACCATGCACCAGAATTCACTTCTTTCAACTCAGTAATGCATTTTGGATGTGTACCTAGAGTTTAAAGCAGAAAAACAGGAACTTTTAGAATTTTCATTTTTTGACCAAAACGACAGGACCGGAGCTGATAAAAATGTTGATATGGATGTTATTTTTTTTCTGACTGCGATTTCAAAACCATGCACCAGAATTCACTTCTTTCAACTCAGTAATGCATTTTGGATGTGTACCTAGAGTTTAAAGCAGAAAAACAGGAACTTTTAGAATTTTCATTTTTTGACCAAAACGATAGGTCCGGAGCTGATAAAAAGTTGATATGGATGTAATTTTTTTTCTGACTGCGATTTCAAAACCATGCACCAGAATTCACTTCTTTCAACTCAGTAATGCATTTTGGATGTGTACCTAGAGTTTAAAGCAGAAAAACAGGAACTTTTCGAATTTTCATTTTTTGACCAAAACGACAGGACCGGAGCTGATAAAAATGTTGATATGGATGTTATTTTTTTTCTGACTGCGATTTCAAAACCATGCACCAGAATTCACTTCTTTCAACTCAGTAATGCATTTTGGATGTGTACCTAGAGTTTAAAGCAGAAAAACAGGAACTTTTAGAATTTTCATTTTTTGACCAAAACGACAGGACCGGAGCTGATAAAAATGTTGATATGGATGTTATTTTTTTTCTGACTGCAATTTCAAAACCATGCACCAGAATTCACTTCTTTCAACTCAGTAATGCATTTTGGATGTGTACCTAGAGTTTAAAGCAGAAAAACAGGAACTTTTAGAATTTTAATTTTTTGACCAAAACGACAGGACCGGACCTGATAAAAATGTTGATATGGATGTTATTTTTTTTCTGACTGCGATTTCAAAACCATGCACCAGAATTCACTTCTTTCAACTCAGTAATGCATTTTGGATGTGTACCTAGAGTTTAAAGCAGAAAAACAGGAACTTTTAGAATTTTCATTTTTTGACCAAAACGACAGGACCGGAGCTGATAAAAATGTTGATATGGATGTTATTTTTTTTCTGACTGCGATTTCAAAACCATGCACCAGAATTCACTTCTTTCAACTCAGTAATGCATTTTGGATGTGTACCTAGAGTTTAAAGCAGAAAAACAGGAACTTTTAGAATTTTCATTTTTTGACCAAAACGACAGGACCGGAGCTGATAAAAATGTTAATATGGATGTTATTTTTTTCTGACTGCGATTTTAAAACCATGCACCAGAATTCACTTCTTTCAACTCAGTAATGCATTTTGGATGTGTACCTAGAGTTTAAAGCAGAAAAACAGGAACTTTTAGAATTTTCATTTTTTGACCAAAACGACAGGACCGGAGCTGATAAAAATGTTGATATGGATGTTATTTTTTTCTGACTGCGATTTCAAAACCATGCACCAGAATTCACTTCTTTCAACTCAGTAATGCATTTTGGATGTGTACCTAGAGTTTAAAGCAGAAAAACAGGAACTTTTAGAATTTTCATTTTTTGACCAAAACGACAGGACCGGACCTGATAAAAATGTTGATATGGATGTTATTTTTTTTCTGACTGCGATTTCAAAACCATGCACCAGAATTCACTTCTTTCAACTCAGTAATGCATTTTGGATGTGTACCTAGAGTTTAAAGCAGAAAAACAGGAACTTTTAGAATTTTCATTTTTTGACCAAAACGACAGGACCGGAGCTGATAAAAATGTTGATATGGATGTTATTTTTTTTCTGACTGCGATTTCAAAACCATGCACCAGAATTCACTTCTTTCAACTCAGTAATGCATTTTGGATGTGTACCTAGAGTTTAAAGCAGAAAAACAGGAACTTTTAGAATTTTCATTTTTTGACCAAAACGACAGGACCGGAGCTGATAAAAATGTTGATATGGATGTTATTTTTTTTCTGACTGCGATTTCAAAACCATGCACCAGAATTCACTTCTTTCAACTCAGTAATGCATTTTGGATGTGTACCTAGAGTTTAAAGCAGAAAAACAGGAACTTTTAGAATTTTCATTTTTTGACCAAAACGACAGGACCGGAGCTGATAAAAATGTTGATATGGATGTTATTTTTTTTCTGACTGCGATTTCAAAACCATGCACCAGAATTCACTTCTTTCAACTCAGTAATGCATTTTGGATGTGTACCTAGAGTTTAAAGCAGAAAAACAGGAACTTTTAGAATTTTCATTTTTTGACCAAAACGACAGGACCGGAGCTGATAAAAATGTTAATATGGATGTTATTTTTTTCTGACTGCGATTTTAAAACCATGCACCAGAATTCACTTCTTTCAACTCAGTAATGCATTTTGGATGTGTACCTAGAGTTTAAAGCAGAAAAACAGGAACTTTTCGAATTTTCATTTTTTGACCAAAACGACAGGACCGGAGCTGATAAAAATGTTGATATGGATGTAATTTTTTTTCTGACTGCGGTTTCAAAACCATGCACCAGAATCAACTTCTTTCAACTCAGTAATGCATTTTGGATGTGTACCTAGAGTTTAAAGCAGAAAAACAGGAACTTTTAGAATTTTCATTTTTTGACCAAAACGACAGGACCGGAGCTGATAAAAATGTTGATATGGATGTTATTTTTTTTCTGACTGCGATTTCAAAACCATGCACCAGAATTCACTTCTTTCAACTCAGTAATGCATTTTGGATGTGTACCTAGAGTTTAAAGCAGAAAAACAGGAACTTTTAGAATTTTCATTTTTTGACCAAAACGATAGGTCCGGAGCTGATAAAAAGTTGATATGGATGTAATTTTTTTTCTGACTGCGATTTCAAAACCATGCACCAGAATTCACTTCTTTCAACTCAGTAATGCATTTTGGATGTGTACCTAGAGTTTAAAGCAGAAAAACAGGAACTTTTCGAATTTTCATTTTTTGACCAAAACGACAGGACCGGAGCTGATAAAAATGTTGATATGGATGTTATTTTTTTTCTGACTGCGATTTCAAAACCATGCACCAGAATTCACTTCTTTCAACTCAGTAATGCATTTTGGATGTGTACCTAGAGTTTAAAGCAGAAAAACAGGAACTTTTAGAATTTTCATTTTTTGACCAAAACGACAGGACCGGAGCTGATAAAAATGTTGATATGGATGTTATTTTTTTTCTGACTGCAATTTCAAAACCATGCACCAGAATTCACTTCTTTCAACTCAGTAATGCATTTTGGATGTGTACCTAGAGTTTAAAGCAGAAAAACAGGAACTTTTAGAATTTTAATTTTTTGACCAAAACGACAGGACCGGACCTGATAAAAATGTTGATATGGATGTTATTTTTTTTCTGACTGCGATTTCAAAACCATGCACCAGAATTCACTTCTTTCAACTCAGTAATGCATTTTGGATGTGTACCTAGAGTTTAAAGCAGAAAAACAGGAACTTTTAGAATTTTCATTTTTTGACCAAAACGACAGGACCGGAGCTGATAAAAATGTTGATATGGATGTTATTTTTTTTCTGACTGCGATTTCAAAACCATGCACCAGAATTCACTTCTTTCAACTCAGTAATGCATTTTGGATGTGTACCTAGAGTTTAAAGCAGAAAAACAGGAACTTTTAGAATTTTCATTTTTTGACCAAAACGACAGGACCGGAGCTGATAAAAATGTTGATATGGATGTTATTTTTTTTCTGACTGCGATTTCAAAACCATGCACCAGAATTCACTTCTTTCAACTCAGTAATGCATTTTGGATGTGTACCTAGAGTTTAAAGCAGAAAAACAGGAACTTTTAGAATTTTCATTTTTTGACCAAAACGACAGGACCGGAGATGATAAAAATGTTGATATGGATGTTATTTTTTTTCTGACTGCGATTTCAAAACCATGCACCAGAATTCACTTCTTTCAACTCAGTAATGCATTTTGGATGTGTACCTAGAGTTTAAAGCAGAAAAACAGGAACTTTTAGAATTTTCATTTTTTGACCAAAACGACAGGACCGGAGCTGATAAAAATGTTGATATGGATGTTATTTTTTTTCTGACTGCGATTTCAAAACCATGCACCAGAATTCACTTCTTTCAACTCAGTAATGCATTTTGGATGTGTACCTAGAGTTTAAAGCAGAAAAACAGGAACTTTTAGAATTTTCATTTTTTGACCAAAACGACAGGACCGGAGCTGATAAAAATGTTAATATGGATGTTATTTTTTTCTGACTGCGATTTTAAAACCATGCACCAGAATTCACTTCTTTCAACTCAGTAATGCATTTTGGATGTGTACCTAGAGTTTAAAGCAGAAAAACAGGAACTTTTCGAATTTTCATTTTTTGACCAAAACGACAGGACCGGAGCTGATAAAAATGTTGATATGGATGTAATTTTTTTTCTGACTGCGGTTTCAAAACCATGCACCAGAATCAACTTCTTTCAACTCAGTAATGCATTTTGGATGTGTACCTAGAGTTTAAAGCAGAAAAACAGGAACTTTTAGAATTTTCATTTTTTGACCAAAACGACAGGACCGGAGCTGATAAAAATGTTGATATGGATGTTATTTTTTTTCTGACTGCGATTTCAAAACCATGCACCAGAATTCACTTCTTTCAACTCAGTAATGCATTTTGGATGTGTACCTAGAGTTTAAAGCAGAAAAACAGGAACTTTTAGAATTTTCATTTTTTGACCAAAACGACAGGACCGGAGCTGATAAAAATGTTGATATGGATGTTATTTTTTTTCTGACTGCGATTTCAAAACCATGCACCAGAATTCACTTCTTTCAACTCAGTAATACATTTTGGATGTGTACCTAGAGTTTAAAGCAGAAAAACAGGAACTTTTAGAATTTTCATTTTTTGACCAAAACGATAGGTCCGGAGCTGATAAAAAGTTGATATGGATGTAATTTTTTTTCTGACTGCGATTTCAAAACCATGCACCAGAATTCACTTCTTTCAACTCAGTAATGCATTTTGGATGTGTACCTAGAGTTTAAAGCAGAAAAACAGGAACTTTTCGAATTTTCATTTTTTGACCAAAACGACAGGACCGGAGCTGATAAAAATGTTGATATGGATGTTATTTTTTTTCTGACTGCGATTTCAAAACCATGCACCAGAATTCACTTCTTTCAACTCAGTAATGCATTTTGGATGTGTACCTAGAGTTTAAAGCAGAAAAACAGGAACTTTTAGAATTTTCATTTTTTGACCAAAACGACAGGACCGGAGCTGATAAAAATGTTGATATGGATGTTATTTTTTTCTGACTGCGATTTTAAAACCATGCACCAGAATTCACTTCTTTCAACTCAGTAATGCATTTTGGATGTGTACCTAGAGTTTAAAGCAGAAAAACAGGAACTTTTAGAATTTTCATTTTTTGACCAAAACGACAGGACCGGAGCTGATAAAAATGTTGATATGGATGTTATTTTTTTCTGACTGCGATTTCAAAACCATGCACCAGAATTCACTTCTTTCAACTCAGTAATGCATTTTGGATGTGTACCTAGAGTTTAAAGCAGAAAAACAGGAACTTTTAGAATTTTCATTTTTTGACCAAAACGACAGGACCGGACCTGATAAAAATGTTGATATGGATGTTATTTTTTTTCTGACTGCGATTTCAAAACCATGCACCAGAATTCACTTCTTTCAACTCAGTAATGCATTTTGGATGTGTACCTAGAGTTTAAAGCAGAAAAACAGGAACTTTTAGAATTTTCATTTTTTGACCAAAACGACAGGACCGGAGCTGATAAAAATGTTGATATGGATGTTATTTTTTTTCTGACTGCGATTTCAAAACCATGCACCAGAATTCACTTCTTTCAACTCAGTAATGCATTTTGGATGTGTACCTAGAGTTTAAAGCAGAAAAACAGGAACTTTTAGAATTTTCATTTTTTGACCAAAACGACAGGACCGGAGCTGATAAAAATGTTGATATGGATGTTATTTTTTTTCTGACTGCGATTTCAAAACCATGCACCAGAATTCACTTCTTTCAACTCAGTAATGCATTTTGGATGTGTACCTAGAGTTTAAAGCAGAAAAACAGGAACTTTTAGAATTTTCATTTTTTGACCAAAACGACAGGACCGGAGCTGATAAAAATGTTGATATGGATGTTATTTTTTTTCTGACTGCGATTTCAAAACCATGCACCAGAATTCACTTCTTTCAACTCAGTAATGCATTTTGGATGTGTACCTAGAGTTTAAAGCAGAAAAACAGGAACTTTTAGAATTTTCATTTTTTGACCAAAACGACAGGACCGGAGCTGATAAAAATGTTAATATGGATGTTATTTTTTTCTGACTGCGATTTTAAAACCATGCACCAGAATTCACTTCTTTCAACTCAGTAATGCATTTTGGATGTGTACCTAGAGTTTAAAGCAGAAAAACAGGAACTTTTCGAATTTTCATTTTTTGACCAAAACGACAGGACCGGAGCTGATAAAAATGTTGATATGGATGTAATTTTTTTTCTGACTGCGGTTTCAAAACCATGCACCAGAATCAACTTCTTTCAACTCAGTAATGCATTTTGGATGTGTACCTAGAGTTTAAAGCAGAAAAACAGGAACTTTTAGAATTTTCATTTTTTGACCAAAACGACAGGACCGGAGCTGATAAAAATGTTGATATGGATGTTATTTTTTTTCTGACTGCGATTTCAAAACCATGCACCAGAATTCACTTCTTTCAACTCAGTAATGCATTTTGGATGTGTACCTAGAGTTTAAAGCAGAAAAACAGGAACTTTTAGAATTTTCATTTTTTGACCAAAACGACAGGACCGGAGCTGATAAAAATGTTGATATGGATGTTATTTTTTTTCTGACTGCGATTTCAAAACCATGCACCAGAATTCACTTCTTTCAACTCAGTAATGCATTTTGGATGTGTACCTAGAGTTTAAAGCAGAAAAACAGGAACTTTTAGAATTTTCATTTTTTGACCAAAACGACAGGTCCGGAGCTGATAAAAAGTTGATATGGATGTAATTTTTTTTCTGACTGCGATTTCAAAACCATGCACCAGAATTCACTTCTTTCAACTCAGTAATGCATTTTGGATGTGTACCTAGAGTTTAAAGCAGAAAAACAGGAACTTTTCGAATTTTCATTTTTTGACCAAAACGACAGGACCGGAGCTGATAAAAATGTTGATATGGATGTTATTTTTTTTCTGACTGCGATTTCAAAACCATGCACCAGAATTCACTTCTTTCAACTCAGTAATGCATTTTGGATGTGTACCTAGAGTTTAAAGCAGAAAAACAGGAACTTTTAGAATTTTCATTTTTTGACCAAAACGACAGGACCGGAGCTGATAAAAATGTTGATATGGATGTTATTTTTTTTCTGACTGCAATTTCAAAACCATGCACCAGAATTCACTTCTTTCAACTCAGTAATGCATTTTGGATGTGTACCTAGAGTTTAAAGCAGAAAAACAGGAACTTTTAGAATTTTAATTTTTTGACCAAAACGACAGGACCGGACCTGATAAAAATGTTGATATGGATGTTATTTTTTTTCTGACTGCGATTTCAAAACCATGCACCAGAATTCACTTCTTTCAACTCAGTAATGCATTTTGGATGTGTACCTAGAGTTTAAAGCAGAAAAACAGGAACTTTTAGAATTTTCATTTTTTGACCAAAACGACAGGACCGGAGCTGATAAAAATGTTGATATGGATGTTATTTTTTTTCTGACTGCGATTTCAAAACCATGCACCAGAATTCACTTCTTTCAACTCAGTAATGCATTTTGGATGTGTACCTAGAGTTTAAAGCAGAAAAACAGGAACTTTTAGAATTTTCATTTTTTGACCAAAACGACAGGACCGGAGCTGATAAAAATGTTAATATGGATGTTATTTTTTTCTGACTGCGATTTCAAAACCATGCACCAGAATTCACTTCTTTCAACTCAGTAATGCATTTTGGATGTGTACCTAGAGTTTAAAGCAGAAAAACAGGAACTTTTAGAATTTTCATTTTTTGACCAAAACGACAGGACCGGAGCTGATAAAAATGTTGATATGGATGTTATTTTTTTCTGACTGCGATTTCAAAACCATGCACCAGAATTCACTTCTTTCAACTCAGTAATGCATTTTGGATGTGTACCTAGAGTTTAAAGCAGAAAAACAGGAACTTTTAGAATTTTCATTTTTTGACCAAAACGACAGGACCGGAGCTGATAAAAATGTTGATATGGATGTTATTTTTTTTCTGACTGCGATTTCAAAACCATGCACCAGAATTCACTTCTTTCAACTCAGTAATGCATTTTGGATGTGTACCTAGAGTTTAAAGCAGAAAAACAGGAACTTTTAGAATTTTCATTTTTTGACCAAAACGACAGGACCGGAGCTGATAAAAATGTTGATATGGATGTTATTTTTTTTCTGACTGCGATTTCAAAACCATGCACCAGAATTCACTTCTTTCAACTCAGTAATGCATTTTGGATGTGTACCTAGAGTTTAAAGCAGAAAAACAGGAACTTTTAGAATTTTCATTTTTTGACCAAAACGACAGGACCGGAGCTGATAAAAATGTTGATATGGATGTTATTTTTTTTCTGACTGCAATTTCAAAACCATGCACCAGAATTCACTTCTTTCAACTCAGTAATGCATTTTGGATGTGTACCTAGAGTTTAAAGCAGAAAAACAGGAACTTTTAGAATTTTAATTTTTTGACCAAAACGACAGGACCGGACCTGATAAAAATGTTGATATGGATGTTATTTTTTTTCTGACTGCGATTTCAAAACCATGCACCAGAATTCACTTCTTTCAACTCAGTAATGCATTTTGGATGTGTACCTAGAGTTTAAAGCAGAAAAACAGGAACTTTTAGAATTTTCATTTTTTGACCAAAACGACAGGACCGGAGCTGATAAAAATGTTGATATGGATGTTATTTTTTTTCTGACTGCGATTTCAAAACCATGCACCAGAATTCACTTCTTTCAACTCAGTAATGCATTTTGGATGTGTACCTAGAGTTTAAAGCAGAAAAACAGGAACTTTTAGAATTTTCATTTTTTGACCAAAACGACAGGACCGAAGCTGATAAAAATGTTAATATGGATGTTATTTTTTTCTGACTGCGATTTTAAAACCATGCACCAGAATTCACTTCTTTCAACTCAGTAATGCATTTTGGATGTGTACCTAGAGTTTAAAGCAGAAAAACAGGAACTTTTAGAATTTTCATTTTTTGACCAAAACGACAGGACCGGAGCTGATAAAAATGTTGATATGGATGTTATTTTTTTTCTGACTGCGATTTCAAAACCATGCACCAGAATTCACTTCTTTCAACTCAGTAATGCATTTTGGATGTGTACCTAGAGTTTAAAGCAGAAAAACAGGAACTTTTAGAATTTTCATTTTTTGACCAAAACGACAGGACCGGAGCTGATAAAAATGTTGATATGGATGTTATTTTTTTTCTGACTGCGATTTCAAAACCATGCACCAGAATTCACTTCTTTCAACTCAGTAATGCATTTTGGATGTGTACCTAGAGTTTAAAGCAGAAAAACAGGAACTTTTAGAATTTTCATTTTTTGACCAAAACGACAGGACCGGAGCTGATAAAAATGTTGATATGGATGTTATTTTTTTTCTGACTGCGATTTCAAAACCATGCACCAGAATTCACTTCTTTCAACTCAGTAATGCATTTTGGATGTGTACCTAGAGTTTAAAGCAGAAAAACAGGAACTTTTAGAATTTTCATTTTTTGACCAAAACGACAGGACCGGAGCTGATAAAAATGTTGATATGGATGTTATTTTTTTTCTGACTGCGATTTCAAAACCATGCACCAGAATTCACTTCTTTCAACTCAGTAATGCATTTTGGATGTGTACCTAGAGTTTAAAGCAGAAAAACAGGAACTTTTAGAATTTTCATTTTTTGACCAAAACGACAGGACCGGAGCTGATAAAAATGTTAATATGGATGTTATTTTTTTCTGACTGCGATTTTAAAACCATGCACCAGAATTCACTTCTTTCAACTCAGTAATGCATTTTGGATGTGTACCTAGAGTTTAAAGCAGAAAAACAGGAACTTTTAGAATTTTCATTTTTTGACCAAAACGACAGGACCGGAGCTGATAAAAATGTTGATATGGATGTTATTTTTTTTCTGACTGCAATTTCAAAACCATGCACCAGAATTCACTTCTTTCAACTCAGTAATGCATTTTGGATGTGTACCTAGAGTTTAAAGCAGAAAAACAGGAACTTTTAGAATTTTAATTTTTTGACCAAAACGACAGGACCGGACCTGATAAAAATGTTGATATGGATGTTATTTTTTTTCTGACTGCGATTTCAAAACCATGCACCAGAATTCACTTCTTTCAACTCAGTAATGCATTTTGGATGTGTACCTAGAGTTTAAAGCAGAAAAACAGGAACTTTTAGAATTTTCATTTTTTGACCAAAACGACAGGACCGGAGCTGATAAAAATGTTGATATGGATGTTATTTTTTTTCTGACTGCGATTTCAAAACCATGCACCAGAATTCACTTCTTTCAACTCAGTAATGCATTTTGGATGTGTACCTAGAGTTTAAAGCAGAAAAACAGGAACTTTTAGAATTTTCATTTTTTGACCAAAACGACAGGACCGGAGCTGATAAAAATGTTAATATGGATGTTATTTTTTTTCTGACTGCGATTTTAAAACCATGCACCAGAATTCACTTCTTTCAACTCAGTAATGCATTTTGGGTGTGTACCTAGAGTTTAAAGCAGAAAAACAGGAACTTTTAGAATTTTCATTTTTTGACCAAAACGACAGGACCGGAGCTGATAAAAATGTTGATATGGATGTTATTTTTTTCTGACTGCGATTTCAAAACCATGCACCAGAATTCACTTCTTTCAACTCAGTAATGCATTTTGGATGTGTACCTAGAGTTTAAAGCAGAAAAACAGGAACTTTTAGAATTTTCATTTTTTGACCAAAACGACAGGACCGGACCTGATAAAAATGTTGATATGGATGTTATTTTTTTTCTGACTGCGATTTCAAAACCATGCACCAGAATTCACTTCTTTCAACTCAGTAATGGATTTTGGATGTGTACCTAGAGTTTAAAGCAGAAAAACAGGAACTTTTAGAATTTTCATTTTTTGACCAAAACGACAGGACCGGAGCTGATAAAAATGTTGATATGGATGTTATTTTTTTTCTGACTGCGATTTCAAAACCATGCACCAGAATTCACTTCTTTCAACTCAGTAATGCATTTTGGATGTGTACCTAGAGTTTAAAGCAGAAAAACAGGAACTTTTAGAATTTTCATTTTTTGACCAAAACGACAGGACCGGAGCTGATAAAAATGTTGATATGGATGTTATTTTTTTTCTGACTGCGATTTCAAAACCATGCACCAGAATTCACTTCTTTCAACTCAGTAATGCATTTTGGATGTGTACCTAGAGTTTAAAGCAGAAAAACAGGAACTTTTAGAATTTTCATTTTTTGACCAAAACGACAGGACCGGAGCTGATAAAAATGTTGATATGGATGTTATTTTTTTTCTGACTGCGATTTCAAAACCATGCACCAGAATTCACTTCTTTCAACTCAGTAATGCATTTTGGATGTGTACCTAGAGTTTAAAGCAGAAAAACAGGAACTTTTAGAATTTTCATTTTTTGACCAAAACGACAGGACCGGAGCTGATAAAAATGTTAATATGGATGTTATTTTTTTCTGACTGCGATTTTAAAACCATGCACCAGAATTCACTTCTTTCAACTCAGTAATGCATTTTGGATGTGTACCTAGAGTTTAAAGCAGAAAAACAGGAACTTTTCGAATTTTCATTTTTTGACCAAAACGACAGGACCGGAGCTGATAAAAATGTTGATATGGATGTAATTTTTTTTCTGACTGCGGTTTCAAAACCATGCACCAGAATCAACTTCTTTCAACTCAGTAATGCATTTTGGATGTGTACCTAGAGTTTAAAGCAGAAAAACAGGAACTTTTAGAATTTTCATTTTTTGACCAAAACGACAGGACCGGAGCTGATAAAAATGTTGATATGGATGTTATTTTTTTTCTGACTGCGATTTCAAAACCATGCACCAGAATTCACTTCTTTCAACTCAGTAATGCATTTTGGATGTGTACCTAGAGTTTAAAGCAGAAAAACAGGAACTTTTAGAATTTTCATTTTTTGACCAAAACGACAGGACCGGAGCTGATAAAAATGTTGATATGGATGTTATTTTTTTTCTGACTGCGATTTCAAAACCATGCACCAGAATTCACTTCTTTCAACTCAGTAATGCATTTTGGATGTGTACCTAGAGTTTAAAGCAGAAAAACAGGAACTTTTAGAATTTTCATTTTTTGACCAAAACGACAGGTCCGGAGCTGATAAAAAGTTGATATGGATGTAATTTTTTTTCTGACTGCGATTTCAAAACCATGCACCAGAATTCACTTCTTTCAACTCAGTAATGCATTTTGGATGTGTACCTAGAGTTTAAAGCAGAAAAACAGGAACTTTTCGAATTTTCATTTTTTGACCAAAACGACAGGACCGGAGCTGATAAAAATGTTGATATGGATGTTATTTTTTTTCTGACTGCGATTTCAAAACCATGCACCAGAATTCACTTCTTTCAACTCAGTAATGCATTTTGGATGTGTACCTAGAGTTTAAAGCAGAAAAACAGGAACTTTTAGAATTTTCATTTTTTGACCAAAACGACAGGACCGGAGCTGATAAAAATGTTGATATGGATGTTATTTTTTTTCTGACTGCAATTTCAAAACCATGCACCAGAATTCACTTCTTTCAACTCAGTAATGCATTTTGGATGTGTACCTAGAGTTTAAAGCAGAAAAACAGGAACTTTTAGAATTTTAATTTTTTGACCAAAACGACAGGACCGGACCTGATAAAAATGTTGATATGGATGTTATTTTTTTTCTGACTGCGATTTCAAAACCATGCACCAGAATTCACTTCTTTCAACTCAGTAATGCATTTTGGATGTGTACCTAGAGTTTAAAGCAGAAAAACAGGAACTTTTAGAATTTTCATTTTTTGACCAAAACGACAGGACCGGAGCTGATAAAAATGTTGATATGGATGTTATTTTTTTTCTGACTGCGATTTCAAAACCATGCACCAGAATTCACTTCTTTCAACTCAGTAATGCATTTTGGATGTGTACCTAGAGTTTAAAGCAGAAAAACAGGAACTTTTAGAATTTTCATTTTTTTGACCAAAACGACAGGACCGGAGCTGATAAAAATGTTAATATGGATGTTATTTTTTTCTGACTGCGATTTTAAAACCATGCACCAGAATTCACTTCTTTCAACTCAGTAATGCATTTTGGATGTGTACCTAGAGTTTAAAGCAGAAAAACAGGAACTTTTAGAATTTTCATTTTTTGACCAAAACGACAGGACCGGAGCTGATAAAAATGTTGATATGGATGTTATTTTTTTCTGACTGCGATTTCAAAACCATGCACCAGAATTCACTTCTTTCAACTCAGTAATGCATTTTGGATGTGTACCTAGAGTTTAAAGCAGAAAAACAGGAACTTTTAGAATTTTCATTTTTTGACCAAAACGACAGGACCGGAGCTGATAAAAATGTTGATATGGATGTTATTTTTTTTCTGACTGCGATTTCAAAACCATGCACCAGAATTCACTTCTTTCAACTCAGTAATGCATTTTGGATGTGTACCTAGAGTTTAAAGCAGAAAAACAGGAACTTTTAGAATTTTCATTTTTTGACCAAAACGACAGGACCGGAGCTGATAAAAATGTTGATATGGATGTTATTTTTTTTCTGACTGCGATTTCAAAACCATGCACCAGAATTCACTTCTTTCAACTCAGTAATGCATTTTGGATGTGTACCTAGAGTTTAAAGCAGAAAAACAGGAACTTTTAGAATTTTCATTTTTTGACCAAAACGACAGGACCGGAGCTGATAAAAATGTTGATATGGATGTTATTTTTTTTCTGACTGCGATTTCAAAACCATGCACCAGAATTCACTTCTTTCAACTCAGTAATGCATTTTGGATGTGTACCTAGAGTTTAAAGCAGAAAAACAGGAACTTTTAGAATTTTCATTTTTTGACCAAAACGACAGGACCGGAGCTGATAAAAATGTTGATATGGATGTTATTTTTTTTCTGACTGCGATTTCAAAACCATGCACCAGAATTCACTTCTTTCAACTCAGTAATGCATTTTGGATGTGTACCTAGAGTTTAAAGCAGAAAAACAGGAACTTTTAGAATTTTCATTTTTTGACCAAAACGACAGGACCGGAGCTGATAAAAATGTTAATATGGATGTTATTTTTTTCTGACTGCGATTTTAAAACCATGCACCAGAATTCACTTCTTTCAACTCAGTAATGCATTTTGGATGTGTACCTAGAGTTTAAAGCAGAAAAACAGGAACTTTTCGAATTTTCATTTTTTGACCAAAACGACAGGACCGGAGCTGATAAAAATGTTGATATGGATGTAATTTTTTTTCTGACTGCGGTTTCAAAACCATGCACCAGAATCAACTTCTTTCAACTCAGTAATGCATTTTGGATGTGTACCTAGAGTTTAAAGCAGAAAAACAGGAACTTTTAGAATTTTCATTTTTTGACCAAAACGACAGGACCGGAGCTGATAAAAATGTTGATATGGATGTTATTTTTTTTCTGACTGCGATTTCAAAACCATGCACCAGAATTCACTTCTTTCAACTCAGTAATGCATTTTGGATGTGTACCTAGAGTTTAAAGCAGAAAAACAGGAACTTTTAGAATTTTCATTTTTTGACCAAAACGACAGGACCGGAGCTGATAAAAATGTTGATATGGATGTTATTTTTTTTCTGACTGCGATTTCAAAACCATGCACCAGAATTCACTTCTTTCAACTCAGTAATGCATTTTGGATGTGTACCTAGAGTTTAAAGCAGAAAAACAGGAACTTTTAGAATTTTCATTTTTTGACCAAAACGACAGGTCCGGAGCTGATAAAAAGTTGATATGGATGTAATTTTTTTTCTGACTGCGATTTCAAAACCATGCACCAGAATTCACTTCTTTCAACTCAGTAATGCATTTTGGATGTGTACCTAGAGTTTAAAGCAGAAAAACAGGAACTTTTCGAATTTTCATTTTTTGACCAAAACGACAGGACCGGAGCTGATAAAAATGTTGATATGGATGTTATTTTTTTTCTGACTGCGATTTCAAAACCATGCACCAGAATTCACTTCTTTCAACTCAGTAATGCATTTTGGATGTGTACCTAGAGTTTAAAGCAGAAAAACAGGAACTTTTAGAATTTTCATTTTTTGACCAAAACGACAGGACCGGAGCTGATAAAAATGTTGATATGGATGTTATTTTTTTTCTGACTGCAATTTCAAAACCATGCACCAGAATTCACTTCTTTCAACTCAGTAATGCATTTTGGATGTGTACCTAGAGTTTAAAGCAGAAAAACAGGAACTTTTAGAATTTTAATTTTTTGACCAAAACGACAGGACCGGACCTGATAAAAATGTTGATATGGATGTTATTTTTTTTCTGACTGCGATTTCAAAACCATGCACCAGAATTCACTTCTTTCAACTCAGTAATGCATTTTGGATGTGTACCTAGAGTTTAAAGCAGAAAAACAGGAACTTTTAGAATTTTCATTTTTTGACCAAAACGACAGGACCGGAGCTGATAAAAATGTTGATATGGATGTTATTTTTTTTTCTGACTGCGATTTCAAAACCATGCACCAGAATTCACTTCTTTCAACTCAGTAATGCATTTTGGATGTGTACCTAGAGTTTAAAGCAGAAAAACAGGAACTTTTAGAATTTTCATTTTTTGACCAAAACGACAGGACCGGAGCTGATAAAAATGTTAATATGGATGTTATTTTTTTCTGACTGCGATTTTAAAACCATGCACCAGAATTCACTTCTTTCAACTCAGTAATGCATTTTGGATGTGTACCTAGAGTTTAAAGCAGAAAAACAGGAACTTTTCGAATTTTCATTTTTTGACCAAAACGACAGGACCGGAGCTGATAAAAATGTTGATATGGATGTAATTTTTTTTCTGACTGCGGTTTCAAAACCATGCACCAGAATCACTTCTTTCAACTCAGTAATGCATTTTGGATGTGTACCTAGAGTTTAAAGCAGAAAAACAGGAACTTTTAGAATTTTCATTTTTTGACCAAAACGACAGGACCGGAGCTGATAAAAATGTTGATATGGATGTTATTTTTTTTGTGACTGCGATTTCAAAACCATGCACCAGAATTCACTTCTTTCAACTCAGTAATGCATTTTGGATGTGTACCTAGAGTTTAAAGCAGAAAAACAGGAACTTTTCGAATTTTCATTTTTTGACCAAAACGACAGGACCGGAGCTGATAAAATTGTTGATATGGATGTTATTTTTTTTCTGACTGCGATTTCAAAACCATGCACCAGAATTCACTTCTTTCAACTCAGTAATGCATTTTGGATGTGTACCTAGAGTTTAAAGCAGAAAAACAGGAACTTTTAGAATTTTCATTTTTTGACCAAAACGACAGGACCGGAGCTGATAACAATGTTGATATGGATGTTATTTTTTTTCTGACTGCGATTTCAAAACCATGCACCAGAATTCACTTCTTTCAACTCAGTAATGCATTTTGGATGTGTACCTAGAGTTTAAAACAGAAAAACAGGAACTTTTAGAATTTTCATTTTTTTGACCAAAACGACAGGACCGGAGCTGATAAAAATGTTGATATGGATGTTATTTTTTTTCTGACTGCGATTTCAAAACCATGCACCAGAATTCACTTCTTTCAACTCAGTAATGCATTTTGGATGTGTACCTAGAGTTTAAAGCAGAAAAACAGGAACTTTTAGAATTTTCATTTTTTGACCAAAACGACAGGACCGGAGCTGATAAAAATGTTGATATGGATGTTATTTTTTTTCTGACTGCGATTTCAAAACCATGCACCAGAATTCACTTCTTTCAACTCAGTAATGCATTTTGGATGTGTACCTAGAGTTTAAAGCAGAAAAACAGGAACTTTTAGAATTTTCATTTTTTGACCAAAACGACAGGACCGGAGCTGATAAAAATGTTGATATGGATGTTATTTTTTTTCTGACTGCGATTTCAAAACCATGCACCAGAATTCACTTCTTTCAACTCAGTAATGCATTTTGGATGTGTACCTAGAGTTTAAAGCAGAAAAACAGGAACTTTTAGAATTTTCATTTTTTGACCAAAACGACAGGACCGGAGCTGATAAAAATGTTAATATGGATGTTATTTTTTTCTGACTGCGATTTTAAAACCATGCACCAGAATTCACTTCTTTCAACTCAGTAATGCATTTTGGGTGTGTACCTAGAGTTTAAAGCAGAAAAACAGGAACTTTTAGAATTTTCATTTTTTGACCAAAACGACAGGACCGGAGCTGATAAAAATGTTGATATGGATGTTATTTTTTTCTGACTGCGATTTCAAAACCATGCACCAGAATTCACTTCTTTCAACTCAGTAATGCATTTTGGATGTGTACCTAGAGTTTAAAGCAGAAAAACAGGAACTTTTAGAATTTTCATTTTTTGACCAAAACGACAGGACCGGACCTGATAAAAATGTTGATATGGATGTTATTTTTTTTCTGACTGCGATTTCAAAACCATGCACCAGAATTCACTTCTTTCAACTCAGTAATGCATTTTGGATGTGTACCTAGAGTTTAAAGCAGAAAAACAGGAACTTTTAGAATTTTCATTTTTTGACCAAAACGACAGGACCGGAGCTGATAAAAATGTTGATATGGATGTTATTTTTTTTCTGACTGCGATTTCAAAACCATGCACCAGAATTCACTTCTTTCAACTCAGTAATGCATTTTGGATGTGTACCTAGAGTTTAAAGCAGAAAAACAGGAACTTTTCGAATTTTCATTTTTTGACCAAAACGACAGGACCGGAGCTGATAAAAATGTTGATATGGATGTTATTTTTTTTCTGACTGCGATTTCAAAACCATGCACCAGAATTCACTTCTTTCAACTCAGTAATGCATTTTGGATGTGTACCTAGAGTTTAAAGCAGAAAAACAGGAACTTTTAGAATTTTCATTTTTTGACCAAAACGACAGGACCGGAGCTGATAAAAATGTTGATATGGATGTTATTTTTTTTCTGACTGCGATTTCAAAACCATGCACCAGAATTCACTTCTTTCAACTCAGTAATGCATTTTGGATGTGTACCTAGAGTTTAAAGCAGAAAAACAGGAACTTTTAGAATTTTCATTTTTTGACCAAAACGACAGGACCGGAGCTGATAAAAATGTTAATATGGATGTTATTTTTTTCTGACTGCGATTTTAAAACCATGCACCAGAATTCACTTCTTTCAACTCAGTAATGCATTTTGGATGTGTACCTAGAGTTTAAAGCAGAAAAACAGGAACTTTTCGAATTTTCATTTTTTGACCAAAACGACAGGACCGGAGCTGATAAAAATGTTGATATGGATGTAATTTTTTTTCTGACTGCGGTTTCAAAACCATGCACCAGAATCAACTTCTTTCAACTCAGTAATGCATTTTGGATGTGTACCTAGAGTTTAAAGCAGAAAAACAGGAACTTTTAGAATTTTCATTTTTTGACCAAAACGACAGGACCGGAGCTGATAAAAATGTTGATATGGATGTTATTTTTTTTCTGACTGCGATTTCAAAACCATGCACCAGAATTCACTTCTTTCAACTCAGTAATGCATTTTGGATGTGTACCTAGAGTTTAAAGCAGAAAAACAGGAACTTTTAGAATTTTCATTTTTTGACCAAAACGACAGGACCGGAGCTGATAAAAATGTTGATATGGATGTTATTTTTTTTCTGACTGCGATTTCAAAACCATGCACCAGAATTCACTTCTTTCAACTCAGTAATGCATTTTGGATGTGTACCTAGAGTTTAAAGCAGAAAAACAGGAACTTTTAGAATTTTCATTTTTTGACCAAAACGACAGGTCCGGAGCTGATAAAAAGTTGATATGGATGTAATTTTTTTTCTGACTGCGATTTCAAAACCATGCACCAGAATTCACTTCTTTCAACTCAGTAATGCATTTTGGATGTGTACCTAGAGTTTAAAGCAGAAAAACAGGAACTTTTCGAATTTTCATTTTTTGACCAAAACGACAGGACCGGAGCTGATAAAAATGTTGATATGGATGTTATTTTTTTTCTGACTGCGATTTCAAAACCATGCACCAGAATTCACTTCTTTCAACTCAGTAATGCATTTTGGATGTGTACCTAGAGTTTAAAGCAGAAAAACAGGAACTTTTAGAATTTTCATTTTTTGACCAAAACGACAGGACCGGAGCTGATAAAAATGTTGATATGGATGTTATTTTTTTTCTGACTGCAATTTCAAAACCATGCACCAGAATTCACTTCTTTCAACTCAGTAATGCATTTTGGATGTGTACCTAGAGTTTAAAGCAGAAAAACAGGAACTTTTAGAATTTTAATTTTTTGACCAAAACGACAGGACCGGACCTGATAAAAATGTTGATATGGATGTTATTTTTTTTCTGACTGCGATTTCAAAACCATGCACCAGAATTCACTTCTTTCAACTCAGTAATGCATTTTGGATGTGTACCTAGAGTTTAAAGCAGAAAAACAGGAACTTTTAGAATTTTCATTTTTTTGACCAAAACGACAGGACCGGAGCTGATAAAAATGTTAATATGGATGTTATTTTTTTCTGACTGCGATTTTAAAACCATGCACCAGAATTCACTTCTTTCAACTCAGTAATGCATTTTGGATGTGTACCTAGAGTTTAAAGCAGAAAAACAGGAACTTTTAAAATTTTCATTTTTTGACCAAAACGACAGGACCGGAGCTGATAAAAATGTTGATATGGATGTTATTTTTTTCTGACTGCGATTTCAAAACCATGCACCAGAATTCACTTCTTTCAACTCAGTAATGCATTTTGGATGTGTACCTAGAGTTTAAAGCAGAAAAACAGGAACTTTTAGAATTTTCATTTTTTGACCAAAACGACAGGACCGGAGCTGATAAAAATGTTGATATGGATGTTATTTTTTTTCTGACTGCGATTTCAAAACCATGCACCAGAATTCACTTCTTTCAACTCAGTAATGCATTTTGGATGTGTACCTAGAGTTTAAAGCAGAAAAACAGGAACTTTTAGAATTTTCATTTTTTGACCAAAACGACAGGACCGGAGCTGATAAAAATGTTGATATGGATGTTATTTTTTTTCTGACTGCGATTTCAAAACCATGCACCAGAATTCACTTCTTTCAACTCAGTAATGCATTTTGGATGTGTACCTAGAGTTTAAAGCAGAAAAACAGGAACTTTTAGAATTTTCATTTTTTGACCAAAACGACAGGACCGGAGCTGATAAAAATGTTGATATGGATGTTATTTTTTTTCTGACTGCGATTTCAAAACCATGCACCAGAATTCACTTCTTTCAACTCAGTAATGCATTTTGGATGTGTACCTAGAGTTTAAAGCAGAAAAACAGGAACTTTTAGAATTTTCATTTTTTGACCAAAACGACAGGACCGGAGCTGATAAAAATGTTGATATGGATGTTATTTTTTTTCTGACTGCGATTTCAAAACCATGCACCAGAATTCACTTCTTTCAACTCAGTAATGCATTTTGGATGTGTACCTAGAGTTTAAAGCAGAAAAACAGGAACTTTTAGAATTTTCATTTTTTGACCAAAACGACAGGACCGGAGCTGATAAAAATGTTAATATGGATGTTATTTTTTTCTGACTGCGATTTTAAAACCATGCACCAGAATTCACTTCTTTCAACTCAGTAATGCATTTTGGATGTGTACCTAGAGTTTAAAGCAGAAAAACAGGAACTTTTCGAATTTTCATTTTTTGACCAAAACGACAGGACCGGAGCTGATAAAAATGTTGATATGGATGTAATTTTTTTTCTGACTGCGGTTTCAAAACCATGCACCAGAATCAACTTCTTTCAACTCAGTAATGCATTTTGGATGTGTACCTAGAGTTTAAAGCAGAAAAACAGGAACTTTTAGAATTTTCATTTTTTGACCAAAACGACAGGACCGGAGCTGATAAAAATGTTGATATGGATGTTATTTTTTTTCTGACTGCGATTTCAAAACCATGCACCAGAATTCACTTCTTTCAACTCAGTAATGCATTTTGGATGTGTACCTAGAGTTTTAAAGCAGAAAAACAGGAACTTTTAGAATTTTCATTTTTTGACCAAAACGACAGGACCGGAGCTGATAAAAATGTTGATATGGATGTTATTTTTTTTCTGACTGCGATTTCAAAACCATGCACCAGAATTCACTTCTTTCAACTCAGTAATGCATTTTGGATGTGTACCTAGAGTTTAAAGCAGAAAAACAGGAACTTTTAGAATTTTCATTTTTTGACCAAAACGACAGGTCCGGAGCTGATAAAAAGTTGATATGGATGTAATTTTTTTTCTGACTGCGATTTCAAAACCATGCACCAGAATTCACTTCTTTCAACTCAGTAATGCATTTTGGATGTGTACCTAGAGTTTAAAGCAGAAAAACAGGAACTTTTCGAATTTTCATTTTTTGACCAAAACGACAGGACCGGAGCTGATAAAAATGTTGATATGGATGTTATTTTTTTTCTGACTGCGATTTCAAAACCATGCACCAGAATTCACTTCTTTCAACTCAGTAATGCATTTTGGATGTGTACCTAGAGTTTAAAGCAGAAAAACAGGAACTTTTAGAATTTTCATTTTTTGACCAAAACGACAGGACCGGAGCTGATAAAAATGTTGATATGGATGTTATTTTTTTTCTGACTGCAATTTCAAAACCATGCACCAGAATTCACTTCTTTCAACTCAGTAATGCATTTTGGATGTGTACCTAGAGTTTAAAGCAGAAAAACAGGAACTTTTAGAATTTTAATTTTTTGACCAAAACGACAGGACCGGACCTGATAAAAATGTTGATATGGATGTTATTTTTTTTCTGACTGCGATTTCAAAACCATGCACCAGAATTCACTTCTTTCAACTCAGTAATGCATTTTGGATGTGTACCTAGAGTTTAAAGCAGAAAAACAGGAACTTTTAGAATTTTCATTTTTTGACCAAAACGACAGGACCGGAGCTGATAAAAATGTTGATATGGATGTTATTTTTTTTCTGACTGCGATTTCAAAACCATGCACCAGAATTCACTTCTTTCAACTCAGTAATGCATTTTGGATGTGTACCTAGAGTTTAAAGCAGAAAAACAGGAACTTTTAGAATTTTCATTTTTTGACCAAAACGACAGGACCGGAGCTGATAAAAATGTTAATATGGATGTTATTTTTTTCTGACTGCGATTTTAAAACCATGCACCAGAATTCACTTCTTTCAACTCAGTAATGCATTTTGGATGTGTACCTAGAGTTTAAAGCAGAAAAACAGGAACTTTTCGAATTTTCATTTTTTGACCAAAACGACAGGACCGGAGCTGATAAAAATGTTGATATGGATGTAATTTTTTTTCTGACTGCGGTTTCAAAACCATGCACCAGAATCAACTTCTTTCAACTCAGTAATGCATTTTGGATGTGTACCTAGAGTTTAAAGCAGAAAAACAGGAACTTTTAGAATTTTCATTTTTTGACCAAAACGACAGGACCGGAGCTGATAAAAATGTTGATATGGATGTTATTTTTTTTGTGACTGCGATTTCAAAACCATGCACCAGAATTCACTTCTTTCAACTCAGTAATGCATTTTGGATGTGTACCTAGAGTTTAAAGCAGAAAAACAGGAACTTTTCGAATTTTCATTTTTTGACCAAAACGACAGGACCGGAGCTGATAAAATTGTTGATATGGATGTTATTTTTTTTCTGACTGCGATTTCAAAACCATGCACCAGAATTCACTTTTTTCAACTCAGTAATGCATTTTGGATGTGTACCTAGAGTTTAAAGCAGAAAAACAGGAACTTTTAGAATTTTCATTTTTTGACCAAAACGACAGGACCGGAGCTGATAACAATGTTGATATGGATGTTATTTTTTTTCTGACTGCGATTTCAAAACCATGCACCAGAATTCACTTCTTTCAACTCAGTAATGCATTTTGGATGTGTACCTAGAGTTTAAAACAGAAAAACAGGAACTTTTAGAATTTTCATTTTTTTGACCAAAACGACAGGACCGGAGCTGATAAAAATGTTGATATGGATGTTATTTTTTTCTGACTGCGATTTCAAAACCATGCACCAGAATTCACTTCTTTCAACTCAGTAATGCATTTTGGATGTGTACCTAGAGTTTAAAGCAGAAAAACAGGAACTTTTAGAATTTTCATTTTTTGACCAAAACGACAGGACCGGAGCTGATAAAAATGTTGATATGGATGTTATTTTTTTTCTGACTGCGATTTCAAAACCATGCACCAGAATTCACTTCTTTCAACTCAGTAATGCATTTTGGATGTGTACCTAGAGTTTAAAGCAGAAAAACAGGAACTTTTAGAATTTTCATTTTTTGACCAAAACGACAGGACCGGAGCTGATAAAAATGTTGATATGGATGTTATTTTTTTTCTGACTGCGATTTCAAAACCATGCACCAGAATTCACTTCTTTCAACTCAGTAATGCATTTTGGATGTGTACCTAGAGTTTAAAGCAGAAAAACAGGAACTTTTAGAATTTTCATTTTTTGACCAAAACGACAGGACCGGAGCTGATAAAAATGTTAATATGGATGTTATTTTTTTCTGACTGCGATTTTAAAACCATGCACCAGAATTCACTTCTTTCAACTCAGTAATGCATTTTGGGTGTATACCTAGAGTTTAAAGCAGAAAAACAGGAACTTTTAGAATTTTCATTTTTTGACCAAAACGACAGGACCGGAGCTGATAAAAATGTTGATATGGATGTTATTTTTTTCTGACTGCGATTTCAAAACCATGCACCAGAATTCACTTCTTTCAACTCAGTAATGCATTTTGGATGTGTACCTAGAGTTTAAAGCAGAAAAACAGGAACTTTTAGAATTTTCATTTTTTGACCAAAACGACAGGACCGGACCTGATAAAAATGTTGATATGGATGTTATTTTTTTTCTGACTGCGATTTCAAAACCATGCACCAGAATTCACTTCTTTCAACTCAGTAATGCATTTTGGATGTGTACCTAGAGTTTAAAGCAGAAAAACAGGAACTTTTAGAATTTTCATTTTTTGACCAAAACGACAGGACCGGAGCTGATAAAAATGTTGATATGGATGTTATTTTTTTTCTGACTGCGATTTCAAAACCATGCACCAGAATTCACTTCTTTCAACTCAGTAATGCATTTTGGATGTGTACCTAGAGTTTAAAGCAGAAAAACAGGAACTTTTAGAATTTTCATTTTTGACCAAAACAACAGGACCGGAGCTGATAAAAATGTTGATATGGATGTTATTTTTTTTCTGACTGCGATTTCAAAACCATGCACCAGAATTCACTTCTTTCAACTCAGTAATGCATTTTGGATGTGTACCTAGAGTTTAAAGCAGAAAAACAGGAACTTTTAGAATTTTCATTTTTTGACCAAAACGACAGGACCGGAGCTGATAAAAATGTTGATATGGATGTTATTTTTTTTCTGACTGCGATTTCAAAACCATGCACCAGAATTCACTTCTTTCAACTCAGTAATGCATTTTGGATGTGTACCTAGAGTTTAAAGCAGAAAAACAGGAACTTTTAGAATTTTCATTTTTTGACCAAAACGACAGGACCGGAGCTGATAAAAATGTTAATATGGATGTTATTTTTTTCTGACTGCGATTTTAAAACCATGCACCAGAATTCACTTCTTTCAACTCAGTAATGCATTTTGGATGTGTACCTAGAGTTTAAAGCAGAAAAACAGGAACTTTTCGAATTTTCATTTTTTGACCAAAACGACAGGACCGGAGCTGATAAAAATGTTGATATGGATGTAATTTTTTTTCTGACTGCGGTTTCAAAACCATGCACCAGAATCAACTTCTTTCAACTCAGTAATGCATTTTGGATGTGTACCTAGAGTTTAAAGCAGAAAAACAGGAACTTTTAGAATTTTCATTTTTTGACCAAAACGACAGGACCGGAGCTGATAAAAATGTTGATATGGATGTTATTTTTTTTCTGACTGCGATTTCAAAACCATGCACCAGAATTCACTTCTTTCAACTCAGTAATGCATTTTGGATGTGTACCTAGAGTTTAAAGCAGAAAAACAGGAACTTTTAGAATTTTCATTTTTTGACCAAAACGACAGGACCGGAGCTGATAAAAATGTTGATATGGATGTTATTTTTTTTCTGACTGCGATTTCAAAACCATGCACCAGAATTCACTTCTTTCAACTCAGTAATGCATTTTGGATGTGTACCTAGAGTTTAAAGCAGAAAAACAGGAACTTTTAGAATTTTCATTTTTTGACCAAAACGACAGGTCCGGAGCTGATAAAAAGTTGATATGGATGTAATTTTTTTTCTGACTGCGATTTCAAAACCATGCACCAGAATTCACTTCTTTCAACTCAGTAATGCATTTTGGATGTGTACCTAGAGTTTAAAGCAGAAAAACAGGAACTTTTCGAATTTTCATTTTTTGACCAAAACGACAGGACCGGAGCTGATAAAAATGTTGATATGGATGTTATTTTTTTTCTGACTGCGATTTCAAAACCATGCACCAGAATTCACTTCTTTCAACTCAGTAATGCATTTTGGATGTGTACCTAGAGTTTAAAGCAGAAAAACAGGAACTTTTAGAATTTTCATTTTTTGACCAAAACGACAGGACCGGAGCTGATAAAAATGTTGATATGGATGTTATTTTTTTTCTGACTGCAATTTCAAAACCATGCACCAGAATTCACTTCTTTCAACTCAGTAATGCATTTTGGATGTGTACCTAGAGTTTAAAGCAGAAAAACAGGAACTTTTAGAATTTTAATTTTTTGACCAAAACGACAGGACCGGACCTGATAAAAATGTTGATATGGATGTTATTTTTTTTCTGACTGCGATTTCAAAACCATGCACCAGAATTCACTTCTTTCAACTCAGTAATGCATTTTGGATGTGTACCTAGAGTTTAAAGCAGAAAAACAGGAACTTTTAGAATTTTCATTTTTTGACCAAAACGACAGGACCGGAGCTGATAAAAATGTTAATATGGATGTTATTTTTTTCTGACTGCGATTTTAAAACCATGCACCAGAATTCACTTCTTTCAACTCAGTAATGCATTTTGGATGTGTACCTAGAGTTTAAAGCAGAAAAACAGGAACTTTTAGAATTTTCATTTTTTGACCAAAACGACAGGACCGGAGCTGATAAAAATGTTGATATGGATGTTATTTTTTTCTGACTGCGATTTCAAAACCATGCACCAGAATTCACTTCTTTCAACTCAGTAATGCATTTTGGATGTGTACCTAGAGTTTAAAGCAGAAAAACAGGAACTTTTAGAATTTTCATTTTTTGACCAAAACGACAGGACCGGAGCTGATAAAAATGTTGATATGGATGTTATTTTTTTTCTGACTGCGATTTCAAAACCATGCACCAGAATTCACTTCTTTCAACTCAGTAATGCATTTTGGATGTGTACCTAGAGTTTAAAGCAGAAAAACAGGAACTTTTAGAATTTTCATTTTTTGACCAAAACGACAGGACCGGAGCTGATAAAAATGTTGATATGGATGTTATTTTTTTTCTGACTGCGATTTCAAAACCATGCACCAGAATTCACTTCTTTCAACTCAGTAATGCATTTTGGATGTGTACCTAGAGTTTTAAGCAGAAAAACAGGAACTTTTAGAATTTTCATTTTTTGACCAAAACGACAGGACCGGAGCTGATAAAAATGTTGATATGGATGTTATTTTTTTTCTGACTGCGATTTCAAAACCATGCACCAGAATTCACTTCTTTCAACTCAGTAATGCATTTTGGATGTGTACCTAGAGTTTAAAGCAGAAAAACAGGAACTTTTAGAATTTTCATTTTTTGACCAAAACGACAGGACCGGAGCTGATAAAAATGTTGATATGGATGTTATTTTTTTTCTGACTGCGATTTCAAAACCATGCACCAGAATTCACTTCTTTCAACTCAGTAATGCATTTTGGATGTGTACCTAGAGTTTAAAGCAGAAAAACAGGAACTTTTAGAATTTTCATTTTTTGACCAAAACGACAGGACCGGAGCTGATAAAAATGTTAATATGGATGTTATTTTTTTCTGACTGCGATTTTAAAACCATGCACCAGAATTCACTTCTTTCAACTCAGTAATGCATTTTGGATGTGTACCTAGAGTTTAAAGCAGAAAAACAGGAACTTTTCGAATTTTCATTTTTTGACCAAAACGACAGGACCGGAGCTGATAAAAATGTTGATATGGATGTAATTTTTTTTCTGACTGCGGTTTCAAAACCATGCACCAGAATCAACTTCTTTCAACTCAGTAATGCATTTTGGATGTGTACCTAGAGTTTAAAGCAGAAAAACAGGAACTTTTAGAATTTTCATTTTTTGACCAAAACGACAGGACCGGAGCTGATAAAAATGTTGATATGGATGTTATTTTTTTTCTGACTGCGATTTCAAAACCATGCACCAGAATTCACTTCTTTCAACTCAGTAATGCATTTTGGATGTGTACCTAGAGTTTAAAGCAGAAAAACAGGAACTTTTAGAATTTTCATTTTTGACCAAAACGACAGGACCGGAGCTGATAAAAATGTTGATATGAATGTTATTTTTTTTCTGACTGCGATTTCAAAACCATGCACCAGAATTCACTTCTTTCAACTCAGTAATGCATTTTGGATGTGTACCTAGAGTTTAAAGCAGAAAAACAGGAACTTTTAGAATTTTCATTTTTTGACCAAAACGACAGGTCCGGAGCTGATAAAAAGTTGATATGGATGTAATTTTTTTTCTGACTGCGATTTCAAAACCATGCACCAGAATTCACTTCTTTCAACTCAGTAATGCATTTTGGATGTGTACCTAGAGTTTAAAGCAGAAAAACAGGAACTTTTCGAATTTTCATTTTTTGACCAAAACGACAGGACCGGAGCTGATAAAAATGTTGATATGGATGTTATTTTTTTTCTGACTGCGATTTCAAAACCATGCACCAGAATTCACTTCTTTCAACTCAGTAATGCATTTTGGATGTGTACCTAGAGTTTAAAGCAGAAAAACAGGAACTTTTAGAATTTTCATTTTTTGACCAAAACGACAGGACCGGAGCTGATAAAAATGTTGATATGGATGTTATTTTTTTTCTGACTGCAATTTCAAAACCATGCACCAGAATTCACTTCTTTCAACTCAGTAATGCATTTTGGATGTGTACCTAGAGTTTAAAGCAGAAAAACAGGAACTTTTAGAATTTTAATTTTTTGACCAAAACGACAGGACCGGACCTGATAAAAATGTTGATATGGATGTTATTTTTTTTCTGACTGCGATTTCAAAACCATGCACCAGAATTCACTTCTTTCAACTCAGTAATGCATTTTGGATGTGTACCTAGAGTTTAAAGCAGAAAAACAGGAACTTTTAGAATTTTCATTTTTTGACCAAAACGACAGGACCGGAGCTGATAAAAATGTTGATATGGATGTTATTTTTTTTCTGACTGCGATTTCAAAACCATGCACCAGAATTCACTTCTTTCAACTCAGTAATGCATTTTGGATGTGTACCTAGAGTTTAAAGCAGAAAAACAGGAACTTTTAGAATTTTCATTTTTTGACCAAAACGACAGGACCGGAGCTGATAAAAATGTTAATATGGATGTTATTTTTTTCTGACTGCGATTTTAAAACCATGCACCAGAATTCACTTCTTTCAACTCAGTAATGCATTTTGGATGTGTACCTAGAGTTTAAAGCAGAAAAACAGGAACTTTTCGAATTTTCATTTTTTGACCAAAACGACAGGACCGGAGCTGATAAAAATGTTA